>NW_028232911.1:0-90000 GCF_057557595.1 Rhyacophila brunnea
AAACCAAAAAGATCAGAATTCACACAGTACAAGAGAATAGTGAAAACAAAAATGAAGAAATATAGGTTGATATCAGAATAAAAACATATAATTGAATCAAACAAAGAATACCAGAAATATCATTAAGATACAAATTGAGATAGAATAACGTTCATTTCATTAAATATCACTAGCCTCGACAACTTAACTGAAGATGTGAATCTCAAATATAGGAAATATATCATCTTGGCGAATTAACTTGGTCTTATTTACTTATTCTAAACAAAATAATGGCCCATGTAATGACTTTGGATGGTCTGGTTTCTTATTTTATAATCAAATATGTTCAGGAGTTAAAAATCACAGATGAAGTAGAAGCATACATGCAAGCTCTCACACTTCGCAATACACTTGAACTTATCTCATTTAGAATGAAGAAGGGCATTTGATGCAGATAGATCAGTGAAAAGTGTCAAAAAGGCATCAACGAGTTATGTAATATTTCAATAGGCTGATAACATCTAAGTAGATAAAATTGATGCAAAGAAAATAGAACCCATAAGCTAATATAATAACAGATTATCATTGCTATCTATTTAAATATGAGTTCAACAAGACATTATATGCAAAAAAAACATGCACTTATATTTCTAGTCTAAGAAATTGTCTAATTATTGGCATGATGTTGTATGTAAGTCTAAATTAAATTTTTAGAACTAAGATATTGCAATGTTATTTTTTCTGTAGATATCTTTGAGCATACTTTGAAAATGAGCATATTCATTATGGTGATAAAAAAACAATTTATGAATGATACTTCTATTTTAATTGCATATAAGCAACATTGATAGATTAAAGTTTAAATATATTGATAAATTTAAAGTATTTTATTTTTATCGATGATATTTTAGTGGCTGCCAGTAAAGATATAATCTCGTTTTTTTTCTCAATTTTTTACCGCTACGCTTTTATGGTGCTATGCATCGAAAATCTTGGACGCTATACATTTTGAAATATTGTGTTTGTATCTTATAATTATTAAATATTCTGTCTATTAATAGTTGATAAACCCACCATGTTTTGTACTTATATACACGATTACGTCTTTGAGATTCGCAATTTATGTGCATATATATAATATAAACATTCGGCTAGAACTTCAATCGGGTCATCGCTACGTTGACACATACTTATCATAACAATATTGGCTAAAATTACTTGTATTGCTTATTATTTCGTCAAGTTATCAAGATACTAAAAAGTAAATGTTTATTGCCCGAAGCTTTGGTTTAACTCAGAGTTTTGGCTGTATTCCTTGCATCTATTCAGCATTAATTACTAATTTGGTAATTTTTATTACTGCGTTTGACGGATTCATGCCTAAAATTGTCTAAATTAAAGGTTATAACCCGGTAATTTATTTCACTCAACCATCGCCAGACATTTAGCACGCAATTTTCTGGTGCAACTCGTACTTACCTATTATTTAACATAATGCTATTATAATCATATGGGACGGTATGAAGTTATTTAATTCTTAAATTTTTTTGAAAGCTTGTTATTTGTTTTTTAATAAAGATAGAAGTAAGATGTCCATAAAAAATTTCCAGATTTGCCATGTAAGCTACAGGAAATGCATAATTAGAAAATTTAAAGCTTGGTTCTCTAGTAGTAAGTTATATTTATTGTAATAACAAATTAAAACATCAATGCTTTATTGTATAGTTTTGTGTTGCCGTTACCCAATATTTTTTATCAAATAAATTTTTATACTTTTATTAATATAATACAAGTTGCAAAAATATTGCTATTATTTCTAAATTCAACTAAATTACATTTTAAATTATATAGATTTATTTAAATATATTTATTTTCGGCACGAAAATATCAAATTAATGCTAAAACTAGGTTTCTAAGTAAAAATAAACAAACTTTATATTTTTAAATTTTATGGTTTATATAGATCTTGTCAAAATTATATTTGCTGAATTATATAACATGTTACAATCGATGAACCAATAAAAATAATGTATATGTTTTCCAAAACGATTGATAAAATATATAAAAAAATATATATTTTTTTAAAATATCTTAACCGTAAGATTTAATTATCAAGACTTCTTTGTAATTTTCATATCTATACAGCATGATTATTCCCATCTGTTATTAAAAATAATTTGTTTATGACATATACAATTTTTTTGAAATTTCTATAGAAATTTATTGTAGAATATAAATAAACCTTTTTAAAATTTTCAAAGGCTGCGAATTTTGCCCATAAAAGTTTAAAGATGTACATTGTTTTATTTGCGATTTTATACAATTTTAGAAACATATGGTATCGATTCGATACAATAAATATATTTCTTAAACAAAAAAAATCTTTCATTTTATTCATTCCAAAATTAACTATCATATTTTAGCTCATACATATTGTATAATTACTAATAAATATAAAATATATATTATAAAACATATTTAAGCAGTGAATACATGGCTTTAGCACAGGATAATATTTTACTGTAGTTTTTCATTGCCATGTTTTGTTTTTAAACTTATTAAGGAGTTTATTACGCGTAATTATTTATAAAATTAATTTATTATCTAACTGATTTCTAAGAGCAAAAAAAACGACATATTATGCTGATTAACAATAGTATTGTCCAGAATTTTTAGGTTTTCTATTCATTATATGAGTAAATATAATATATTTAATTATATGCAAGGCTAACGGATTTATACCTTCTTTAGAGACTACTATTAAAATGTGGTACCAGTTTTCAGCGTAAATATAAATAAATAAATATAAAATACAATATTTAAATAAAATATAAAACACCATCTTTGAAGTGGTTAGACTGCATAAAAGCTATTAAAAAAATATATAAATGCATTTTTTATAGAAAATCAAATATACTCTGATTTATCATACTTGCAGGATATGTTGTTATATTCTAATCAAGATTAGACTAGATATAAAAATCAATCAATATACAACATTTAGCAAGTGATTATAATAGAGTTTGCTTTAGCTGCAATAGTACATCTTATATATGGATCTGAAAATAAATGACATTTTCAGATATTTATTACAATATAAAATTGTTGATAATATATACAGATATTTTTTAAACGTTCATTATTATAAAAAGGTATTTGCCCGATGTATCAATGAAAAAATCTGCATGGTATAATATAAAAATAAACTAGACATCTTTGAATATGTAAAGGATATTTTCAATTGACATTCGTCTAAAAGTATTCAAAACACTTAAATCATATCACCTTTTATATCTGTCTATATTTTTCTATGATCGCGCATATTTTCACGAACTGATAAATATATATGAAAATAATATAAAATAAACAATAAATTTTAGTAATAATAATATTACAAATATATTACTTCTTTACATTAGAATAACCAAATGCTTTCTATTTCAGTTAGCACTTGGCTTACTTTTTATATATGCGTAAAAAGCCAGTTAATCATCTTGAAGCTAATTTAAATTTATTTACACATTTTATGGTACAAAAAAATCAAAAGTTTGAATTAGAAAATTTTTTGTATATTTACGTTGCGACCTTAGCTTTTAGAATAAAATATATTCGACATACCTACCTTATAGAATCACACAAAATTCGAACAAATACAATGCTTAAATGTCTGTTCTCTTTATTATATTTATTTTTTTTTGTAGTTATAATCTTTATTTTAAATTTAATACACGTGTGTTTATTCTTTTTATTCTTAGAATACTATATATATCTACCATTCACAATTACAAATTTATTTCTTTTTTTATAAATAGATTAAATTAAATAGAAAGAGCAAAAGAAATCCATATGTGAAAGTTTAAAAAAAGAATTTATATTTATTGACTTCAAATCAACATTTTTATTTCTAAGATATTTCTTCAATTGAAGATCACTATTATAGGCCCTTAGCTTAAAAAATACAGAAAATAAACTCCTATCTACAAGAAAAAACATTTTTATCATATATTTTATGTCAAAGAAAATGTTTTATGCGTTTTATTGTAGTTTTGTCGATGTTTTTTTATCGATTCTAGCTTGTAATAACATTGGGGATATAAATTTCCTATGTATTTAATGTTGATGTTTGAAGTCCAGCATATACATTTACTCAGGAAAAGGTACCCGAAAGTATAAAATATCAGACATCTAATAACAAAAAAAGTTGATAGGCTATAAAAATATTGTAATTGAATATATTTAAGAAGACCTAAAATATATATATAACTCTATTTTTTTTTTGAATTCGTATGCTTCTATTTTGCGAAATTTTAATATTATCTTTACTTTGATGTTCTTACCTTAATTTTTTTATAATAAGCAAAATAATTTAAAATATACAAAATTGGTAACGACACATGTCTATAGGCTTATTAAATCAATTATGTTTTTGAATTATATACAAGACAAACCATATTTAATAAATGAAAAACTTAGATTTCTTTCTAATAATTTGCTTTAATTTATATTCGTATTATTCCTCCATATTTATGGAACTTGGATGTGTTTGTGCGCGTATTTGGCTTGAACGATATACGAATGGTATGAATAGAAATATATTTATCTATTTCTAATTTAATATTGTTTTTTTATTTATTTTAATTCAAAATTAGTGAGCACCCTTGATTATCGTGAACCTTGAGAATAAAACGAATCAATCGCGCAAAGATATATAGGGAGCATATATTTTATAAAAAACAGATTTTATTAAATTTTGAATTGTTTAAACAAACGTAATTCGGAATCTCTATTATTTAATAGAAAGTTTGCATGTATCACTAGTATATTTTAGGTTATACTAAATATGATTTAAAATCAACTTATAATATGTACAGCATAAAAATATAATAGATATTTTTATAGGAAGGTCCATAATACATGAACGATCAGGTGAAGATCCAGACATAGTTAATAAAGTATAAATTAAAATCTTCAACTCATGTTTGCTGGATTAATATGTATATTGGATAGAATGAATATCAGCATATAATTTAAATATGTAATCTTATAAATTATTATGCGTCTAAGAACATCATTCACCATTAAATTAAAATATCGGTGAAAATTTGGTTTTTTAATGTCGTTGCATATAAACAAGCTCAGAATAATGGCTTTGTAGACGATTGATGTGTATTTAATTTGCCGTGAATGCGAACTTCATTATAAATCATTAGATTAGAAAGAATGTGCGGTTTGAAAATTAAACAAAAGCATCATAAATATAGATAATTATATGTTTTGCTACTACACTTGCTAGTTGTATTTATATGATTTCTTACTATTAAAAAGCATATTCTAGTAGTATGAGATTTCAAAACATTTTTTTACCAACCCACATTAAAAGTAAATTTTTGGGTGTTTAGATACACGTGATTTTAGTCCACAGACGACTTTTTCCTTTTATGTAGCAACCCATATTTGCAAAATGTGATAATTTCACATAGCAATGACTAAATTGACATGGTCAATACCGTTATCATTATGATTATATAAATTTATCAATATATTTATAATAGAACATCATATTTTATATTTGTATATTCGTATTATATGCAAAAAACTATATTTATTTCGTTTTAAAAACTGTTAGTTGTAATTATCGATAATAGACTTTTTTGTATTATCTAAGATAAGTTCTATTCCTATTAAAAAATAATATTCTGTATAAATAAGATCCATAAAATGTAATATTTTTGTTTGTTTTTGTATCTATTGTTTTTATATTATATTTTAGTAATAAAAATTTTAAAAGCTTAATTAAATTGGAGAATATTTTATTTTAGATTTATGATAGATTTATACTATAAAACTGCATATTAGAGTATGCAAAATAAATAAATGATTTCATTAATCATAAATGAAGAAATGAAGAAATTATGCTTAAACAAGTAAAGGTCTAACAGAATTTATTTTCAAAAGATAGTTTAATGATGTAATGTTGTCGATTTTTATTTTTTTTCTGCATAAAGTACGCATTATACCTATAATATATGAGCAAAATATGCATATGCACGAAAATGTGCTATGATATAAGGTTTTTATTATCTATTAGGGAAGTATAGGTTGAGTCTATGGGATATTTGTATCATGATCACATAAATATTCAAATTGTTGATTTTAGAGGTTTTAAAAGAATCTTATCAAAATTTATATATCTTGAATGATCCATAAAAAGCATTCTGAATTACTTTCTTTAGAGTTGTTTGCTTTTATTCAAATTTTTTATTTTCTGAATAATATAATTTATTTTTCATTTCGGCAGTAAATTTTTTAATTATGATTTTCTATTGTTTAATGCATAAATAAACCATGTTATGTCAGCTTTAGATGTTATAACTGTATATAATTTTATTTGATGTATATAAAAAAATTTAGAAACTATTTTTTAGGGAAATATATGTTTTTTTAATGTAAGATATTTTATATTAATTATAATTAAATCATATTTAATTCATTTAAAAATGCGAAAAAATATACTATGCACTGTTTTGGTAATAATTATGGGGAAGCAAATTTTATTAAAAACAGTTCTAAAACCTCGCAAATAATACATACTAAATAAGCGGTCTAAAAATATATAAAAAACCATGTAAAATAGATGTGTATAATTATCTATATCGATAATATGATTTTCATGAATAAAAATAATTCTTTCTTTTATGAAAAAATAGAAGTAATAAATATTGAGAAATTCTATCACTTTAAAAAAAAGTGTATATTATTGAAGAGATCTAATATAGCCTCATAGTATTTTTATTTTCAGGGTTATATTTTTTTTTATTGATTCGGAGTTTCTAAAAGCAGGCAAAGTTTTATATTTCCATAAAAAAGTGTTCTTTAAGTACAAAATAACATTCAAGTCGATGATTCGATTTATTATTCTTTATTATAACATTCATCTTTTTGTTCGCTATTTATATGCTCACAAAAGCAGCATATATACGTATAGTAGCATGGATTTATATTTTTGAATATTTTTAGATCAAAAATAAATAATTATATTATTTTTGATATTATAATACCGCGTAAAAGATATAGAAAAAAAATCACAAATTTAAATTTTAATTAAAAATTCTAAGTATGTAAATAAAATGGAATAAATGAAAATAATAAGATATATTTGTTATATTATTTTTTCTATTTATAAAACGAATTTTATTGGCTTTTTTATGCTGGAACCTATAATTTTAGCTCTTAAAAGAAGATAAAAAGATGTGCATAACTTCCTAGATCAGTATTCATTTATAAAATCATCAATCGTGGAAGAATATATCACAAAAAGTTTATTTATTGGAAGAACAAGATACATAAACGGACTATAAGGTAATAAAATTGTGTTGAATTATTTTTGTGGTACATACTTTGCGACATGAAAGCACCTAAAATCGTAACAATTTAAATATACAAAATTTTTTATATAGAAATCACTTATTTAAACATGAAGCGTTAAGTCAGTATGCATTTTTTTCTTTTTTTGACTTTAAAGATTTAAAACAACTAAATCGGATTATATATTTATAAAATAGAGGTATTTTCAATGTTGTTCAGATTTCTTTCATTTTTATATTACGCAAAATAGAACGTACGAAATTCGAATTTTATAATGGGGTGCTAATACCGTCGAAATTTACTATAAATAATGTGTGTAAATTTTATGTGGGATATTAGAAAATCTAAGAAATAAAACCTTTTATACAAAAATGTATATTTCTATATATAGTTTTTTACAATTTTTTTTGAAAGTTGAAAAACGCAATGATGTAAAGATTTTATAAATCAAATTTTTTAATATTGCTAAAATCGCTTAAAAAAATATTTTAAACTATCTTATTATGTTGCAAGTATATCGATCAGCAATGATTCAATATAGAATAAGTTAAAATTAATATTGATCTAATCCAACTTTTTTAAAGTCTGAATACACACGGGTTATTGTGGAAGGAAAGAAAGAGAACACATTATTTTGTTTCCAATGAAAACAAATAAGTTTAATAAATTTTGATAAAACACAAAATGTGGTTAGTTGGCTATATTTAAATAATGTAGTAGAATATGTGAATATTTTAAGTAACCTTTTAACGCGATATTATTGTTAAAAGAAAAAATAATTTATGCTTATAAGTATCTAAATACCGTTATACTTTATATTTAAACTAACTCTTCACTCTTAAGTTTTATGTCATATTTGATTGGTGCTACTTATACACAAAAGATAATATTTTTATAAATAGATATTAAAGCATTTTATTTTCATTTTAAAAATTCTAATATAATATAGATAGAGGAATAAAGAAAATATATGTAAAAAAGAGGTCAAAATATATATTTTATTTATTAATATTTTTTTGATTTGTCCTTTTTTATTTTTTGAACAGATTCTGTACTTCAATATTTGAGTAAACTTAATCAATATTTTGAACTAACTCTTTTTGTGCTAAATCCTCATCAGTTACCCTTCTTCTCTCGAATCTAAATACTTTGAGAATCTACAAAAATGGATAATTTTATTTTATGCCACAGCCTACTTGAATATTTCAAGTTCTTGTAAATATTTCTAGTGTAATTTTTTAACCCCACATCCTATACTATTACAATGATAAATATACAGTAGTTAACAATATATGAACTTTCAATATACTTACCCCGTTAAACGCAATTGAAAACATTTCTGTTACAAAGATTCGGACATTAGAATACAAAGAATGATCAGCACATAATATCAATCATATTACCCAAATTCTAATATACAAATATCCAAAGAGCACTAAAAACCATAGGCTATTACTTTTAAAAATGCGAATTTTATAGATTGAGCAGTGCACCTAGAAAAATTAGAAACACAGTTTGTTACACTGTTCTATGCATAGATGTAAAGCATTAACATAGTCATTAGATCTCTGGAATCAATATATTTTGCGCCTCTGCATTTCAATAATCAATTACAATATATAAATGTAAGTCTGTTCGTGTATATTCTGTAGAGTTCTAGATCGTGAGATGAATCAAAAATCCACTAAAAAAGTACTTTGATTTAGATTCAAAGAATTAACTATATAAATTATGAATTAGATTTGTTTATTGTATAATTTTACCATAGTATTACAGATTTAGTTATTATATAGAGTCCATTCAGCCTTTGATTGTATATTGAAATAAGTCACAAAAATGCTTAGAATTTGATATTAATAATTTATGGTGGAAAGAGAAATAAAATATATACAAGGCGATTATGGTTTATATATTCATAGAATTAGACAATAAATTATTGTATTCAGAATACCTGTATAATATGACACCTAGGTGCAATAGAAAATACCGATGTAACAAATAGTCTTTGTTATAATAATACAAATATTTTTATGGATTTTATGACAAACAGATTTTTACTTATAAAAATATCTATAGACCAAATTCAAGCTGTAAAGATGATCAATTTGTATATGAGTTCTTTGCTTATTTGAAACAATTAGAACTTGCTACTTAGGATACTATTTATTTATCTTTGACAAGAATGAATTGAAAGCAACAATATTGTTATGTATAAAATTTTTGAATGAGGCATTAAAAATGACATAAAAATGTGATTAAGAATTACCTTCAAGGTGTGTTTTATCCTATAATTGCTTTGTAATTCTTTTGTAAGCTTGTTAAAATTTTTTATATAAAACATCTTCAAATTTGTAAATTTTTATATGATTCGCAGATGTAAAATACTATAAATATTAATATCTTAAATTCTTAAGTACTGTGATCTATATTTAAGTGGTAGTATGCTATTTTTATTTTTACCGTAAAATGGTATTAATAAAATTATAGCTAATCTAAAATTATTTTGATGATTTATAAAACGTTTTAATCTTTAAATTAAGTTTTTTTTTCATATTCTTATATATAACTGAAAAATTATAAAAATTCACATTAAAAATGTCATATAACATAGTATTTCTGTATGAAACATAAAAATATACCTTTAATTTATAAATATATAAATTTAAAAACTCCTGCCATAAGTAATAACTTCGGATATGATTGATAAAAATTACCATAAGTTCGTATATTAAGAATTCGGGAATATATACCGAAGCAGAATCATACGCGCAATAAAAAAGGATTGAGAAAGACACTTGAATAAAGCAGTTTTGAGAGAAAAATATGCATTAAAGAATTATTTCTAGAAGATGAGATAGAAAATTTACATCCAAATCTGGTCTTTAATGAAATCTGAATTTTGCTTGAACATATTTTTTATAGAAATTCAAATTAACTATACACAAATTATATTATATTTATAAAAAAACATCCTGAATAGCCTTAAAATTTTAATATGCGCTTTAACCAAATAAAAAAAATGAAACGATTCAATTCTCATTAATAATAAATACTAAAAGTAATTTTAAATTAGATCAAATTATAAAACCCGATTAAATCTTCTAAAATAAATACAATGCTAAAAATATTTGCTAGCTTACTATTGTGTATTTTTTTTATCAAATGTCAAGAAAATTTATCCATATTTGCACAGAATAGAGCATATTTTTGCGATATTTATATATACATATAGAGGATAAAAAAAGTCCGAAAAATAACTTATTTTCTTATAATGAAATATAAAAAAAACGTTTTTAAATATTTAACCACCGAAAAAGCATGTATACAATTGTGATTTTGAATATTAAGATATAATCAATTTTTTTTCTGGCATGGTAGATATGTGTATTTAAAATACATTCAAAACTTTTTTTTATTAGGTAATATAGAAGTTTATAAAAAGACAAAAAAATTTACTGCCACTGTAGATTTTATTTATATCGGTGAAAACTAAAATTCTTAATCACTTTCAACATGAATATAAATTAGACTGCACTACAGACCATCTACTAAAATAAAAATAAAACGATCATCAATATCTATTAGCCTAGTTTTTATATCAAATATCAATGGTATTCTGTACGAGTTACTATTTTATAAATAATATTTATTGATTTTTGTGGTTTTAAAATATAAATTTTTATGGGTTGTTATATTCTTAAGCTTTTGTGAACCATAAGTTGAAAAAATGGTTTTATCTGTGAATAAAATATTTAAAACTGGTTTCAGTTGTAAATTTCCAACTAATATGCTCTAAAAATAATATTAGAATTTTATATGATGCTTGGTGTGCTACCATTATTTTATTTTTTAATATGTTCGTTTTTTAAAAAAAATTTAAATATATATACATTTCACCCTATTGTACTTTTAATACCTATAATTGTTTACTTGATAAAAGATGCATATGATTTATATATTTTTTTAGAAAATATAAATATAATACAATTTTTTCAATTAAGAAATATTAAATCATAAATTTTGATTGATAAATATATAAAGATTCACAAACGGAAGAATATACGAAATAAAAATCAATAAATGCGATATCATAAGAAACTTTATTTCCATTGTGCATTAAACATGATACTCAAGATGTAGAATAGAGTGCTTATGATCAATATTGCTATGAATATGAGAAAAACATAAGCATCATAAATAACTTAAACATAAAAAAAATCTTCCTACTTATATTTAAAAAAATCTTCTAATTTATATTTAAAAAAATGAATTATACTGATTTATATCAAAATGTGGCAGTTTAAAAATAAAATTTGTCAATAGATTACGTTAAAAAATTAAAAATAAATAAAGATATCTTTATGATAAAGTTGACAAAGGTAAAAGTATTATCAAAACACTAAACTTTAAATTCTATTTCTTTTTGTTATTAAAGCAAAATAATAATTTCAGACAAGTATTAGTATTATCCCAATATTATTTAAAAACTCGTATTTAGTGAACAAATTAAAATTTATTGAATATAATTGCGTAAAAAACAATTTTTGGATGTTAAGTGTCATTACTGCATTATTTTTGAAACAATGAGACAAAAAATCAATGCGTAAATTTATTTAATTACATCACCCTTATAACCAAATGGCAAATGTTAAGAAGTGAAGAAATTACATTCACAATCCAATTTTTTAATCATTAAATCTATAAATACTTTCACGGAAGGCCTTGTTATAATTTATCACACAGGCAATTCATACCACTTAACATCAGGATATAAAGCAAGAACAGATAGTCTGACGGCGGTAAAAGAAAGTAATCAACTAGAGGAGTAAATTTTTTTATTGCCGCGTGGTTCAACTCTATTTGATTCATAAACGTTGGTTTAAGCATTATATGTTATTATTTGTAATATATATAGCGATAAATTATCGTGACTGAGACCCGATTTACGTGATCGAATTTAAACCATTAATCTTGTTTTTGTGCTTTGCATTCGAGGATTTTTTTTGTCATATTTTTGTATATTTATGAAAGATATTATCTTTCTTAACAATAGGTGTCGGAAATTTATTTGCAGCCAATTTGTGTTTAGCAGATAACAGCAGTTTATATTTTGAAACCTATGTTTTGATCCTTTAATCAGATAAAAGAAATTCTATAAATTATTATGGAAATAAAAAATATATTCAATTTCAGATTTTTTTCTAGAATTTATATATGTCATAAAATAATGTACATAAAAATTTTAAATTTGTGATATTTTGAATGCTTTGAAAAGACATTATGTATAAAACTGCGTATATTGAAATATTTTTGTGAATATAAATTATGGAGTATTTGCAATATCGCAACATGTATATGGTAAATTAAAAGAATAGAAATGATTCTAAAGCATTTGATTGGCAATGTTATTAAAGCAGATTTTTGAAATGAAAAGTATATCGTCGAGCTGGGATAAATCTCCAGTGCCAAATCTATCAAACAATCCATTTAATATACTTTTTTTTATGAACTACACAAGATATCAGAAAAAAGCATTAAAATAGTTATTTATTATATGAGATGCCAAAATAAGAATCTATGGCCAATGAATCTTCAACCACAGTATAAAAAAGTTCCCTGATATTTTCGTTACATCAGGTTTGCATATTATAATATTTTATTAATATCTTTCATTTTTAGATAAGAATATATTTTAACATTATCATAATTTATTATTTGTCATTTGCCTTTTTTATATATTTAAAATTTATATGATTGTTTTGTTCTTTAAAAGTCTGTTCTATTGAAAAATAATATTGAGATATTTATTTATGGGTTAATTTTCATTTTATCGATATAGACGTAGTCAGCGTGTTGAGAATATTGCACAACTCCTTGATGCATCTTTTGACACTTCCCCTGATCTATCATCATCAACTGCTCATCTTCTCTCAAATGAGATGAGTTCAAGTGTCTTGCGGAGTGTGAGATCTTACATGTATGCTTCTACTTCGTCCGGGATTTTTAACTCATTAACATATATTTTATGATATTTGTGATTGAAAAATAATATAAATATAATCTTTTTTAAATATTAGTATATAAATCGTTTCTTTTTATGCTGATGTTAATATAAAATCTCTGAATGTATAAATACTGTTTAAAAATAATCCGATAAAAACAAAAAAAAAGTCATTTTAAAAGATAAAATATGAATGATCATATTATTTGAGCTTATTTATATTATGCAAATATCATACTTCTAGCGTTTCCGCTATGTTCTCAACTAAATAACATTATTTAAAGCCATTGTTATAAAACGATTTTGATTATATATGAAATATTAAAGATTTTATTAGCAATTTTAATATCAGTTATTTTTTATATATTGCATCTTTTATTATTATGAACACTAAATCCAAGAATTTTTAAAGCCTAAAAACCTTTCATTTATTTTATAGTCTGAGCATAGTTAAGTCTTTTGAAAGTATTTTAATTGCCTTTAACACACTTGCAATGCAAAACCCTTCATACTATAATGAAAGTTTTAATGTTCATCAACATAAAACTTTATAATGTACAAAAAATATGGAAAAACGAAGTTTTGCCCGTATAAAATAATAAGATGATTTGAGAATTCTGTTACTTAAGTATAAATTGACATATTAAAGATTTTTTTTTGTATTTTTCGTTTTAAATTAAAAATTAAGACTGAAAAATATATATTTTAAATAGTCAAAGTTTTTTAAACTAACATAAAAAACTAGACGCCATGTCTACTACTTGAATATAATCTTTATAAATTTTATTATTTAATCTTGGGTAGATAGTCAGTTTTAAAAAAGTTATATATTATATATTTTATAAACGTATATCTATCTTATATTTTTTGAAGACTGATAACAAGATAAACTTCTTTCGTAATTTGAAACAGGCTTTAATCCTAAGAAAAATTATTAGATTAATTGTGTGTATAATATATCTAGATTCTAAAACAACTTAAATAAAATAATCATTTATTCATTCATTCACACAATAACTATTATTATGTAATTCAATTTATAGAAAAAAAATTTAAAATTTCTATTTGGAATTTTTTTCTAACATTTACTCGTATAATTGGCATCTATTGGTTTTTGTTTCATATATCACCATATGTTTGCACGTACTCTAGATGAATTTTTTTTGAAAATCAAAAATTGCAAATATATGAGCTTTATTGTATAACCCCATTGTACTTTAATACAGCACAACTATATTATATTTGTGATTATTACAAAATATACCACGAAGATAGTTTCTAGACTTTTTTTATATGAATTTACAGTCTTAAAATGTGTTATAACTATGATTTGATATTTTAAGCACGGTAGGCTGCGAAAAAGCTCCTTTTCAAAAGTAAAAAATTTATACATAAATGATTAATTACTGATTTTATTTTTATATGTATTAAACTATTGTATTGACTTTTTTTGTATTCGGCAGAAATAAAATTTAATTAATTATACTGTCGATTTTTACCATTTTATGAATTTTTTTTTAAAATTCTACACTTTGGTTAAGTTTATTTTACATTTATTTTATTATCTTTCGGGTTTGGAGAGCTCAATTTTAATTTTCCTGAGCACAAAATCAACACCTTTATAGAAAATATTATGTAAAAATATATTTTCAGTGTTATAAAAATTTCAAAACGCCAAACATCATTTGCAATTACGATACAATTCCTGTTTTATGCATTTAAATGATTTATGGAACTAACAAATAACCGATCACAGAGTGCAAAGAGATTCAAAAAGAAGATAAGTCAAACTAAAAAAAACAAAATAGTTGCAAAATTCATATATCATTAATGTTGAGGTAATTAAGTAGAAAAGTATTATTAGCCAATAAGAATTTTTCGTAAGTTGTAGATTTAATAAACTTTTAGATGTTCGCTAACGCTCTTTTTACAAAAATATGTACATAGCAAATATATTTAGATATAAAAAATCTTATCAATATTATTATATTCGAAAGCTTGTTTTTTTAAATTTCAAGATCCAAATAACTTGTATTTTATCTTTAAATTATGAGCTTAGGAGTTTTTCAAAATGATACATTTAATTCTAAAATCTTTGGGCTTCAGAAAATTAACATACCTAAAATTCTTCTTAATTCCGACAACCCCTTTAAATTGTAAATGTACCAATTCTCACTGTATTGGTCTTCTCTGTATAATCTTATAACGGACGAATCTTTTATATAATTTGACCTTTCTACACATCCTTTTATTCGCTTCTTTACTACATATTTTCTGATTAAAACAGCACCCAATCTTACATTTCTACTGTTTATAGCCTGTTTTATATGTGTTCTTTATTACATCGTCGCGATCAATGACTGCAAAGTTTTTTTCTTCTCTTTACTATATCTTCCCGTAGTGACCATTCTTCTTAAATATAAAAATTATCGTTGTATCTATCGATCACACGGCATAGCTCACTTAAAAAAGATTTATGTGATTTATTGCGTAAAATCTTGTATTTTCTAAATAACAATTCTCTAATTTTAATTATATAGTTGGATTCTACCAAATCGTGTTAAGAACATTTTTTTCTTCATGCAAAATGCAACAGCATCAAGATAATAATACTCTAACGAATATGCCACATATTATTTATTATTTATTTTTTTACTTAATCTTAGTGCCCGTATGACCCTCTAAATTTTTATTTTTATAGAAAATGGCCTAGAATCATCTTTTAAATAGAAATTTATATGTTTTGTGTTCATTTTTTTTGTTTGGCGCTTGTAAATACTTTAAAAATAGCAAATTTGCCGCATAATAGAACAATCTATGCACGATAATATTTTTTCCAATAATTTTTAGAATTTGAATCTTTTAACAATTTTAGCTTTTTTTTCACAAGTTTAATTTCATTCCTTATTAAATTTATTAATTATCTATCCGTGATTCTAACAGCGTAAAATTTTTATAGTTTCAATTTTTTCGTTTATTTCCAAGGTTACATTTTATAAGACAAATATATCCGCATATCTTTTAGTTTATTTGATATTCAAATTGCCATTATAAATTCTATAGTCATAATAGAAATCAGTAAAATCCATAAACTCGTATTTTCTTTAAAAATAACATAAAAAAAACAAATTTTATTAATATATTGGATATTTACATTTTATGCATAAAGGAATCATTAGGATTTTATGATTAAATTGTATCTTTCTAGAAAAAAGAAGATTTTAATATATGCTAATGCTGCATAAATGGAATTGTATATTTTATTATTTTCAACACATGCTTATATTTGTTAAATGTGAAAAGAGACCATATCCATTTATTTCCCGTGATTTTATAAATTCTTTTTTGCAGTTATAAGTTATTTATCTTCACAAAAAAAGATGCTTTATGTTACATTGTAAGCTTGTTTGAACACTGTGCCTATCTGATGTTCTTTTTATTCTTTAAGAACAAAATTTTTCTTTTATATGATTAATAAATTTTTTTTTAATATTTTATTACAATTTAAACGTATATCTGTTGGCTCAACTCTATTTTTTAATTTTTAATGAGCTTTCTGCATAATACATATATGATTGAAAAAATATCTAGATATTATAAAAATCTATTGTGCTTTATTTACGTTTATGGAAAAGATCTATGCATTAATATGTTGCATATATAAAAAATTTTCTATACTAGTTTAATTTCTTTTTTTTGATAATATTTAATCCAACTTATATAAGATTTAGTTCGGTTTGCCACAACTGATTATTGTTTTCGTCGAAATGTAAATATTTTTATACAATAAATCATAAATCATTTGTATTATATATTTGAGTTGTTTTGATTATTTTGAAAACAAAATTATAAGCCCAGGATATAGCAAGAAACTTGTCTTTTATTATAATAAAAACTGTATAACATTATATTTATAATATAAAAACTTTTGTGGCCTATTTTAAATAAATTAATACACATAAGCGCTGTTATTATATTTTAATTTTTTTATTAAAAAAATGGTATGTTTATGTATACGGACAAAATATACCTTTATATTTATAAACATTATCGATAACAAAATTGATCCGGTATCAATAGAATTTAAAGCTGTTTTATATATAGGTATCCTTCAGGATGATTATAAGAGAAAAGCAATCCTTCTTAGTATAATTCTAAAATTATTTTTGCTAGTTCCAATAAAAATTCTTTTCTACATTAAATTATGTATAATTCCTATTATTATTGCAAAAAATCTTTTTTTAATTACATTTTTTAGCGATTATGTATAATTTTCATATGAAATCAACGCAGCTTTTCGCGTTTTTTTTTTGTCACGCATCTTTCATATCTGTAATGGTAATTTTATCCTAACACATCACAATTTAATATATTTTACTCTGAATATGATATTTAATAATCCAGAAATACTTTACTCTTGCGCTTATTTTTATTCTTTTAGCATTCAAAATATAAATTTTTAACTTTTCTTTTATTGTATTCTTCAAAGCTGAATCTTGAAACAACCAGCCTTTTACATATGTAAGATACCATATCACCCAAGTATATGATCTTATTTTATTTATCCATTATTCCATCAAGGTTCTTTAAACTCTAAAATCTGCACACAATAACAAACTTTTCTATATCTAAACATATTGCCCATCTTATTATAAATCGATCTGTAAGTGCATTAAAAACTACCGGTGAATCTTATTTAGAGCTATAACCCCATAACATAAATTATTAGACGACTTTCAATTGCACATTTAAAAAAGTATAGAAATACTCCTATTGTATTTGGAATTCAACTTCAGTCACACCATCTAAAGTTTTACCGTGACTATATTATAGTGATTCTTTATTTAATTTTTTTACAGCTTTATACATTTGATCACAATGAAGCTAACAACTTAATTAATATCTAACTCTTTGTTTAGTATAATTGAAATAAAAAAAACCATATAAATAAATATTATTTTATATTCGTTTTAAGTAATATATACCACGAAGATTACGCATTATACATAAAATAATACAAATTATTCTATGATATTACTCTAGATCTTATTACGTTTACGTATTTATATATATTTTTGATATATGTTTCTTAAGAATGGTTTCATAGAATTCCAAAGTGATAAAGATAATTTGTTTATTGCTTAAAATTCCATTTTATTCGACCATTCTTACATCTCTAATGAAATTATAATTTTTTTTACAGTTTGTGTATAAATTATTGTTTTTTAGTCTTTTTCTATTATCGTATTAAATAACAAATAATTTATAAAATAATAATAAACGTAAAGCGGCAAATCCAAAGTACTATTACATATTTTTATATTAATTTATAATTTTCTACCAAATTTTCTTAGTTTAATATTTATAAAATTATTGGCTATACTATGGAATCGCGCATATTGTGCAAGCAATAAATATATATAATTAAGATTCTATTGATAACTACAAAAATAAAATGAAAAAAAAAACTAAACTATATATGAAACAAATTTTTTCAAATGTTCTTAATATAACTAAACCTTATTGACCAATCAGGAATCATGCAAAATACATAATGTTCATCAATAAAAGTTTATAAAATACAATTAAAAACGTATCTTATTTTAAAAATATTTTTAAAAGTGTCTTGTGTGTTTAGTAACAGAGAATTAATATTTTTTGCTGTTTGGTATTATTAATATAGTATCTTTCTATAAAGAACAGTTTTTTATGGTGTGTGGAATATATTACAAGACATATATATATTTAAGAGTTGCGATGCGAGCATACTTGTAAAACAATGCCATTATTTTTTGTAAAGAAACTTCAGAATACAATATGAAAGATTAAAGCTGATAAGCTTTGAATCTATGAGTATATTACATATATAATATATTTTTTTTATAAATTCCTATCTTTTACATATAAGATATTTAACTATCTATATAGTTTTGTTTACTTTACATCAAAAGGTTATGAATATAAACTATCTATTCCACAAACTTTTTTTTATAACCATAATTAATATCTAAATAACACGATTTATTTTTTTTGTGTTTTTTTAATTATGCTATTTTTTTGTGGTCCATAAAGATTTTTCAATTCGATGTTGCTTTAATATATTTTTCTTTGATAAACTCGCTGCAAAATATAGATTTTAATTTATTTAATGGCATTTTATCTATAAAGTGTGGACAAAATTTTGTATTAAATTTATATCATTTATGCAGATCGAGATATTAATTCATAGAATATGTTTGGATTCCAGATATAATGGAACGAATAGTTGAATTCATTATCCGAAAAATATTCAGGATGAATTTTATATTTATTTTTTTAAAAAAATCAAATACAAATACCATGTTCATAAGATAAATTTTACATTTCTAATACGTTTATAAAATAAAAATTTTAAGGATTTGTAATTCATGTTTTAGTCGAATAGTGAAAGAAAGATGCTTTTCTTTATTTTTAAAACATTCGTTTTTTTTTAAATATCATTTATATTATTGAAAATTTAGAATTTTAGAAAAATTTTTACAAAATAATTATGTCTTTACCTAAATCTAAAAGTCAAAATTCAAACATTTTTAGAAAATATATATAATACGTATGACGGTTTTATTAAAATAAATCAATAAAATATAAATTTTTTTTTGTCTTTTATTGGAGAATATATTGCATCTTTTTTGTAATAAATTTCCATTATACAATATAACAGCATATAACATAGAATTTTGCGTAATTTTGCTTTTGTAATCCCTTTTCATATATAAACAAAATGGCTACAATTATTTTTTAGTAAAAAATTTGAACTCATATGATTTGATAGAAAAGAGCAGTTATATTGAATAATTGAAGGGACGTTCAAATGATATATTAAGAAGAACTTAAACATTTCTAAAGCCTGTTAACATCCCTATAGATAAAAAAAAAGCAAAAATTTAACACATATGTAATAATAATATAGAAAGCATTTTCTTATATAAGAAAATGCTTCTTATATTCATACAGATTAGAAGATAGTATTAAATCTGTTTTTCTTTTCTGCTTTTTTCTAAAAATTAAAATTATTGCCAGCAAAAGTTCCTTAGGAAAAAAGGGCCATATTTTACTGACTTGTTATCTTATAAAGATCTAAATATACAGAATTTTTAAAATATAAATTATTCCTGCCCATATAGAAAATTTATGTCAGAAAAAACAATAGTTAAATTTGCTTTAATCAAGAGATATTTGCTTTTGTTTTTGCCATATAGACCTATCCTATTTTTAATAAATCAGCATTAAAATACACTTAGTTTTATATTCTAAGTCATAGAACGACAAAGGAATATCAATAAATATTATATATATACAATAAAAGGCAATAAATTTATTATTAAAAATCTTAGATGCTTTATTTATTTACTATTAAAATCTTGTATATTCGTAAATTAAGGATCAAAAATAACTCATTAGTGTTTATTGAATTTTGCAAATGTAAAATATAGTAACCATCATGTATACAATTATTGATAATAAAATACATAGAGAATCAAACATTATTTCTACTTTATAGGGTTAAAAATGAAAAATAAACTTCTAGTATAATAAAAATTTTACAAAGATATAGATTAATTATAAAATCAGCGATTATAACCAAAAGATATATTGGAAATTAAATAAAAGTTTGACATAGAATTTATCAAATTTTTTATTATGATAGACAAATTTTGTAAGAAAGAACAGAAAAATTCGACATTTTTTGCAATATTTCTGGATAATAAATACTTATAATGATTAAACTTAGTTATAGAACAAAATAAAAAAACATAACCAATACATTTAGAAGATAAAGAAATATTTTATCTAAAAATAAATTTAATAAAATATGCAAATTTGTATAAACACCATGTGATTTTTCTAAATTTTTATATTTTTACAATATAAAAGCTAAAGTAGTCAGGGGTTGAATTATTTTTCTTGTGCAAAAGACAGGATGCAATCCGTGACATTTAATGTTCTTAATTATATGAACAAAACTTTAAGTTTTCTTCGACTGTTTTACTGACGGCATATTAGAAGATGATTCAAAGAGAGCTACATATTTGAAACATTTCCAGCAAATTTGATAGCATTGAAATAGATAAGATTTATAAATTAAGATTTTATATACCGGTTTTATTATGATTGACGATCAAATTCAACAAAAAAATTTAGAGGTTACATTACATATAGTAGGCTCTATAAATTTTCAAGAAATCAAAGTCGTATGTAGCTTCAAATAATAGTTTCTATGCATGTCGCATACACATTGTCCCTTTTTAATAAAAATTCATGTTTATGATGTTAATTAAGTATTATCTTTTAAAAAGCTGAAAAAAACAGAGTTCATCAAACATTTCATTGAGTATTTGAATAATAGATTTAAAAGATGATATTGATCATATATTATCTGGTGCTATAAATGCGATTTTTTTTCCTACTTACAAATACGAAAATATTTTTTTTATGAATTTAACACAGGACTTTTGCTTAAATATTATAGAATAAATAGATAGCTTCAAAATCACTGCATCATAGTAAACATGAATTTCTTTAATCAAAAGTTTATTTTTTTACCATACGAAGTTATCCACATATTGATCTGTTTTGCATCTAACATTTTCTTTACATAAAATTATTCTGTATCTAATCAATATTTGTATTTTTTGTTAGGTTATATTTGTTTTATTGCGATCTATATTATTCTAAAGAAAAAATTTTGCATAAGATTTTTATAAGCCTTATATAATGCTTCTGTAAATAAGTAAACAGTGAAAAAAGGTTTTTTCATCAAATTATATGCGCAAAAAAAGCTAACAGTCGGGGTTAATTGTATTTTTTAATACAGCCTTTACTGAAGCTTATAGTAAATTATCATTAAGAACTTATATGATGGATATTACAACTTTATCGGTCAAAAAAAGTCTAGTTTTTTATGATAAAAAATATATGTAATTGTTCTACATTATTTGTATTACATCACTTCTTATAGAATTCGATCTTTATTTTTTTTTAATGGCAAAAAAATATATTTATGAAGATTGCAATAAAAAGAAAGATATAATATGATTTCTAGTAAGAAATTCTTGAATTTGATCATTCCTTTGATAATTTTAATTTTTAGTATTTAAGAAATCTTCCGGGCACATATTTATGTTATAAGTTATGAATTCATCATTGATATAATTCTAAAGATTTTGGGAATAAGCACTTATATCTTGTATAAAAAAAATATCATTCTGTCACAAAATTATTTTCGCGTTTTTTTACATTCTATTGTGCATAACTTAAAACAATAAACTTATTGTAAAATAGTTCTTTAATTATAAAATATTTAAAAATGGTTTGACATAAGATTATAATTTACCCCTAATGTTTATAACAGATCTAAAGAGTGAATAATAAGCAAGTATCAAAATTTTTTTTTAATGTGGCATACTTTTTATCTATAAGAATTTTTGCTCCATTATTTAAATGCAAAAAACCCTTTAATTTTATGCATACATTAGTTTAAGAAATAAATATTTTTCTACATATAAAAAAAAGAAAATCGTGAAATTATATTTTTGTTGTATTTTATGACAAAAAAAAGATTTATAAACCAAATATATATGTAATATACTATCGAATCGATTTGTGTCCAAATAAGATTTCTTGAAAAAATATTAAGTTAGCCGACAGATGACAAAAAAACTTTGTATATATTTTATTACTACGTCTTCGCGTCTCAAAATTGTTTTTTTTATTGTTTAGGCTACAAAAAACGATAACATTTGCGCACAGATTTATATATCTGTTATAGCCATCTATAATTTTTTTCCATGTAATGTAACAAAATTTAATTAAAAGTGATGTTTTTTACAAAGCAATGTGAAATAATATTTTCGATATTAGATTTTGAATTCTAGTCGTTTAATCATTGACGAATTTACGTATTTCTGAAGCCACTTGCCCTTTATAGGTGCTACAATTACCTAATCTTAGCGCCTATGACAACTAAGCGTATATAGGCAATATTTTGTGTACTATTTCAAAATCAGAAATAATATATGCTTTGATCACATTTTCTCATTTTCTTTAATATGTTTTATTCTTTTTAATATTACTATTATAATATTCTTAGATGCCTACTGAAGTGTAAGCAAACGCACAAAAAATAGAATCATGTAGACAATATAAACTATTTAGTCTAACTTAAAAAAAAAATTAAGACATTGACCCGATAATGAGATAAATATGTATTATAAATAGCCAATAAATGAATAAATATAAAGTGTTGCCCATACATCGAAAAAATTCACAACAAATTACAAACTGGAAACCTATAATTTTACAGGCCAAATATATATTTACATAAACTTTATTTTATTATGTGATGCATTTTTCTATGTGAAATATTATAACTTATAAATCAAAATCAGATAAATTTAAAAACTTATGCAATATTTAATACCCTTTATTAATCGGTGTTGAGTAAGCTTCATAGTCTTTTATAAGAAAACGTTATTAAGTTGGAGTAATACACTTCAAATATATTTTTGACCACAACTGAACTTCCATAAATCTTTAAAAACAAATATTACTGTGGTACTTATTCTTTTGGATTTTTTCCCAGTACTCTTAGAATAAAAAAAATCTTTTAATTTGTTCTAATAACTATTTGATTATTACAAGAAGTAATTTTAGGGATAAAAATCAGCCTGTTTTCCATTATTCGGATTTTGTGAAATATCGTTTGTTTGGTAACAAAAATCTCTTTGCTTTTCAAGTATATAAACACTGTTTGGCTAATATTAAAGCTCAGATAGCTCTGTATTAAATTTATATAATTGTTTGGATTTATGGAGTAAGTATAGTAAAAATAACACGTATATGATTTATAAACGTTTTATTAAAGAGTAGGGAGATATGATTCTTATGCTTAAAATACACTTCCACTTTAGCACTCAAAACCGAGGCAATCTTTCGATATGCCATTTTGTAGTTTTTGCAACAAATTGCTGTATAATATAGATTATACATTTTTATTTTGTATGTATTAGATTTTTCATGATAAATGTTTTAATAAAAAAGCTACTAAAAAAATATGTAATATGTAATTTTACGATATTTCCCCCGCATTATGCAGCTTTTATAATTGAATGAGCGCAATTGAAATCTTATTTGTTTCTTGAAATTCTAATTTTTTCTTTGATCGCTATTAAAGGCTAGACAATTCAATGAATTTGTTTTCTTAGTGAAAAAAACCAATTTTGTCAATTATGATCCTTAATTTTATTTTTTTATTCCAAAATTAAAATTTAATGTCGAGATAAGATAATAAATTACTAGCAAGAATTGAAATATATCATCATAAAAACATAAGATATAACATGCCATGTTTAAAGTGATTTTATTTATTAATTTAGAAATTTAAAATTGTACACAAATTATTTTAAAGGATTTTAATCACTATTTTTATTGCTCATGAACCATAGACAACCTAATTACATAAAAATATAAAAGTTGCCATGTTTTGCTTTTAATATTTTATCGATATATTGTCTTCATCATAAATCATAGCAATGTTTAGCAAATATATTTGCATTAAACAAAATTACATCAACGAATGTATTTATCACCAAAAAATATAAAAATTTATTTACTAGCAATAAATTTTAATTTTAATTCTTTTTCGATTTTTCATCTAATCCATTTATACTAGTTCTAAAGTTGGTAAATATTAAAATATATAATATCATATAACTATTACATTGTCTGATGCACTATATAAAAAATTTAGCATATTTCAAAAAGGTTTTGATTTTGATCACAGGATACTTAAATATTTATCTTGCTCTTCGAACAAAGTAATATGAGTTATCTCTTACATTATTTAATCACATGTAACCATGGTTTCAAAACTTTAAAAAGTGTTTTTTTTTCAAATATAATTATAGAAAAGGTGTAATGGCCCATTTTACAACACTAGTGTATAAAATACAATCTAAAACTACTACTTTAAATGCTTACGATACGTTATAAAATCATATATAAAATATCAAAATTATAATAAAGGAATAGGAAAATTATTTTATTTTATTCATTTGCGTGATAAGAGTGATGAAAAAGCCGCATTTTAATTATTATATCGCTTAAGAATTTATCAGAGAAATATATATTTGCGGTGATGTTTAATTTTTTATACATAATAATATTATAAGACGACAATATAATCATAAAAAAATCAATAAATATAGAAGGTTTTTTCTAATGTTAATATTTTTGCATTTATAAAACTAAATATTTATAGAAAATATTATTTTTATAACATATTTTTTTATTTAAAAACATTTAATCAAAATTTCATGTTTTATTTTTTCTTTTTATTCCCATGATGCAATAAACTTAATCAAATTTATTCTAATATTAAAACAAAAGCAGTGCTAAATACTATTTTTAGCCCGTAACCCGTACAATAAAAATGCATAACTATATCGTATGGCTCAGTATAAATAGGTATAGATGTTTTTTTTATTTTTCTATGTTTCTTTTAAATTTTAGCTCCATTTCATCTTCGATTATTGAGAGAGTTTGAAGCACTGGTCTGATGATCTTTAAATGTACGTATAATATCTAAGTTCATAGAAAAATACCAAACTTTAGTTTACAGATAAAATAAGTAATACGCGCGCTAGTTGGCAAGTAATGTGCGAGTAGAAGCTTATATACAGTTTAATAATATAAGTGGGTCAAGTTTCAATCTATTATCACATTTGATTATGTTAGAGCCGCTATAATTAAATTATTTAGATGTTTAATTCTCTTGTAGTTATGCAAAATCGTTAAAAGAAAGCAAATTCCAATATAAAGTAAATATAAGATACAGAATGTGCACAATTTCTTTGCTTTTTTTAGTTTACTAAAATGTCATTATATAGTATAATCGATATTTGAAAAGATATAATAATATTTAATCACAATCATATATACCCTTGTTTATTTAACGTTATTAAGATAAATGGTAAAGTTTGATTTTATAACAATATTAATTAAGATTCTCCGAAAAAAAATTATACCTTTATTAAGTAAATTGTTTATGACGTGTTTTCAGAAGATTAGTATTAATATGCCGTTCTAAAGTATTGAATTTTATTGTTTGACATTTTCAAAAGAATTTATAATAAAAAAAAAACTTAAATCATAGAAAAATTAGAATTAATTCCGGATCCGTAATCTTAACATTTATCGTATGTATACTCCAGAAGTTTAGCATAATATATTACAGAGGTTCAACAAAATATTCTAAAATTTTACATCGTAATTTTTTATATAAATTAGTATATCCGTGAGTTTTAAATGCCATATTTTAAATTTTTTAAAATATTTGCACTTTTAGCTTTTTTTGATTGGAATTTTCAAATTTTATGAATACATATAAATTAGATGATAGCTTAAAGACCCGTTTATTCTTTTAGGGTACCGATATATATGATCTGCAGCTAGAGGTCGATTCTTAAACACTGTATTCATATTTATGGGTAACCATGGCAGGTAAATAAAGATTTTTTCACAAAAAAAACGTAAACTTTCCACGATCTTATTAAGGGTTCACGGATATACCCCCTACTCGATTTCTGTTCTTTTATAAAAAAAATATTTTTTCGTGCATTGTCATTAAAGTTTCTTTTTGGTTCATGCCTCTAATGGGATTGGGATTTCGTATTGTTAATTGTGTCTTACATTGGTCCTGTTGCTACTTCATATATGCGAAGACGATTTCTATGTAAAATTGTCTGAATACAATTATACATTACTCTGCACCACACCCTTATAATTTATATTTAAACTATTTCTATTATCAAACATATTATTAATATTTTATAAATAAAATAAAATCTAAAATAATAATAATAAATGATCGATTGAGCTCGATTAATATATTAATTACACATGAAATATTTGTTGAAAAATTTATGTGCGATATACAATAAGTTTTTCTTTTCCTTTGCATAAATTTTATCAGAATAGAAATTCTAAAGAGATGATCAAATAAATTTTTAAGTTCGCTTAGATAAATGAAATTAAATCATGTTTCATCATTTTTACAAAATTTTATGTTGAAATAAGCGAATTTTATTCCTGGGTTATTGTTTGATTTGACTTTTATATTTTGTCAAATGGATTTTGTAAAACAAATCTAAGTGCAGATATTATCTATAACCCTTGAAGAATGTATCCCTTCTAAACACACATCAAGAATTCTTTTTTCATAAGACTTAGACTATGATTTTATATTATATCACATAAGAAAATGTCTTTTTTTGCTTTGTGCATATGAAAATTTTTATGAACCAAGCTAAATACAATATTATGAACATAATAATGTTATTACACAACAAAAAATCACTTTTTTTCGCTATAAATGGTGCAAGAATTTCGTATATGTTTTCATTCTTTTTTCGATATTCGTAATTTTTATAATTTTAAAAATATGTTTTTATTTGTGATAGTGACCCAAACAAAAAATAAATTCTATTTGAACTTGTAAATATCATATAATTGATTATCGCGATACTCCTAGATTAGGTCTTATCCGTGTATACGATTATTAATACTAATAAAAATCACCCGGTAAAGATTTTTTGACACTGTTTGAGGGAAAATATTATATTTTTAATGTAGTTTATAATCTTCATCTACGTTCATATGGGCCAAAAAAGTAAATAAATACCTCAAAAAAATATTATAATTATATAATTGACGAATATTCACCACTTCGATCTTAGAATATGTTTCCTGACTTAGTTAACAATATATCCTGTTATTATCGCATTAAGAATGCAAGTCATACGATAAATTTTATATTGAGCATTCATGTTTCTTTTTTAGATCATTTCACTTTTTAACATTTTAACGAGGGCGACAATTTTTTAATAAATGAACAATTTTACATTTAGAAAAATGCAATTGTTCATATTGATGATTTAAACATTATAAGTTGCAAATTTATGAAAATTTAGTGCAATATTAGTTGTGTTTATATTCAATAACTATATATAAAATGATAAAATTCAATTTTATAAGTCATCAGCAACAATTAAGTCTATTCTAATAAACTATACTTTATTAGTAAAAATTAGCACAAGCCGAATAGTTTTTTTTTAAACTATATCCAAAACACAAAACACAGATTTATATTATGATTAGATAAAAATATCTTGCCCAGAGACATTTAAACACCTATATATGGAAAATAACACCTAAAATTTAGCACATTAAATTCTTCATTTTTCAGTTACTGCATATAATTAAATGCCTAAGTTAGAAATATATATTGTTTAAAAGGTAATATATGTTCTTTCATTTTATAATTGTTATTTATTAACAAAAAAACCAATATGAAAATATTGCAATCGGTGATAATTTGCTATTTATTTTTTTGACAAAGAAACATAAAAAATTGTATTATTTATAATTAAAATTTATAAAACTAATAAAAAATATCAATTTTGAATGTATAAATAATTTGAATTTTTTTTATTATTTATAATTTTTTCATACGAACCACTAAGCTGAAAAATGTAAATTATTAGCTATTTTTTAACTTTCTTTAATTCCTAAATCCATAAAAAAATATGAGTAAAATATATAGATTCGCTCTTTTATGTGAATTAGAATGATATTTAACAAAAAACAGTCATAACTTCAAGAGAAATTCACTTTTTATGTTTTGAACAAAAATAAAGAACGATTAAATATAGATCCACCTTTTAAAAAAAAACATATATTTTTCTAGAGGAACGTATACGAATATACTATATATATCTTTTTTTAAATTAAAACAGTATTACATCTATAAAATCGGGAAATATTTCTAAGCACAAAGATATAATAAAATAACCATTACCATGTGAAATTGCATATATAATCTATTTTTAATTCATAAATCACTTAAATTTTACAATAATACAAGTCTTAATAGTCCATAGAAATATCAAATATTAGGAATAGCTTAAATGCCCCTAAAATTTAGAAAACATTACATTTTGATGTAAATGATTGTTTGATAAAATATAATAGTATTTGCCCCATTTAACTTATTTAAAACAAAAATGTAAGACTCTAATTACTATACATTTTTAAACTTTTTTAAGATTTATTTTTACATGTTGATTATATTTTAGTTTCATTTAGCTAATGCTGATTAATATACATTTTACCAAGAAATATAAAGATTGTTACTTCAAATTGACTTTATTATATACAAAGATCGTTAATCTAAAAAAATTTTATTAATAGACGAACAACAACGCTAGCAAATATTCTTTAATAAATTTTTCTATTGATCATTCTAGATGGTTAATTATGCAAATTGAAAGTGTCGAATGTGAAATGATAATAAAGACAGTGGTGAAGATAAGATCCAATAAGCAGAGCCGATATAATGACACGTTTCACTGTGACAAACAATAATGGCAGTCGGCCATCATATTTGATATTTGATCTTAGCAATAATGGAAAAAAAGTGAGTAAAAATATAATAAGTTTTATAAATAAATATGTACCCTTTCTGTAGCAAATTAGACTAAAATAATACAGCTTTACATGATCTTTATATTTATGGTATAATTTTCTTTTGATTCAATTTTATGTATTTAGACGTGGTCAGCCTATTGGGAATATTGCACAACTATCTGATGCATCTTACGACACCTTCCCCTGATATTCATTTATCAGACACTCTTCTTCTCTAAAATGAGATGAGTTCAAGTTTTTTTTTGCTAAATGTAGGTGCTTACATGTGTGCTTCTACTTTCTCCTGGATTTTTAACTTTGAACATATTTTTTATGGACTTCTGTAACCGCTCCATCCCAAGTCAGGAAATATAGATTATTCAGTATTAAATAATTTGCATTTTCAAAAAGAAGTATACGTAATCTATGAAGGAGAAGGGAATTAACACATATTGTAAGAATTGAAAATTACATTTTTTTCAATTGGAAATATTAAAATGAAGTTTGAAATTTCAGACTTATATTTGACTTCTAAGAATATAACCAATTAAGTAGATAAATAAACCGATTTTATTATAGTAAAAATTATTCTACTGTGTTGAAACTGTATATAAAATTTATTTCAAACAATCATTATCGTTAAATTCAAACTTACTGAGAACGAGATAATTTTAAAATCAGAAAATCTATCTGAAAAATTATTTTTTTTTGGCACATTTGAATATTTATTAAGATATAAAACCAATTAAATATATTATTTTCTGATATTTTGTGTGTATATAAGAACTATAAATGTACAAAAAAAACCTTTTTTAGAATTTTTGAAAATTGGATTTTAATAAGTGTAATAAGTTAACACAAATACACAACTTTCCTTTTATCATAAAAATCAACAAACTATATGTGCTATATAAAAATTTATATCCAAATCGATTTTCGTGTTTATTAAAAAAATAATCAATTTACTTCCATATAAAAAAATTCAAATCTAGATGGAATAGTGAAAAAAAAATTTAACATATTTCTCGCTTTGCTTCTAATTATATTTCTAGAGAAGTTCAAATGCCTTTGATCATGTATTCATTGCTATACTCAATGTAATAAACAAGAATTTTTATATATATAAACGACTTTACGACTAATAAAAACAGATTCTACTAAATAATATGTATATCTCTATATTAACCCAATAAGTTCGATTATATTGCTTTTAATCCATAATTTTATCGTAATTCACATCAGCTTAGTCAATATATATAGTTAAATTATAATAATATTGTGTATGTATATTTTTATCTCGATAAATGTGATTTTTATAATTTTCTTTTATAAATAAAGTTTAATAATCAACCTTTTCAGTTAATATAAATTATAAGAGAGTACATTTATATTATGTAACAGTAAAATACATATACAAACATCGAATATTGGAATTTATGGACCAGTATTTCCCGTTTATTTATATGAATATATAATTTACCTTTTTATGCTCATAATTACACATATTTGTTGTTGGAACTTTATATTCATTGATATTTTATGTTGAAGAAAATTTATGATTTGACTAAATCGCTTTATGTTGATTGAATTACAAAAAATCTTGTTTTTTTGCATTAAATACCATGCTTATTTTTTAAGGGGGATAATGATACATATTAGACCTCGCATATTTTATGTTTTTATTCTTATTACAGATAAAAATGTTATTTTTGTGTTTATTAATACACATTTCATATATTGAAAAAGATGCTGATATAAATTGTAGCCTGAGAGAAGATCGAGTGTGATATTTTGTTGTTAGCTGATTGTCTTCATAAAAGAACGCACGCATAATGAAGCTTGGAAAAATTATATGCAGATAGATTTTGATTTTCTTGTAGTTTTTTATATTGCATTCCCGCAAAAAAATACTTTTAAAAAAACACAAATTTTCATATTTTACAAAGCTATTATAAAATTTCATAGTAAAAAATCATATTTCGATGTTTAAATTTTTTTAGGCATCATAAAATCAACAAATTTATAATTGAAATACGCATTATGTTTAGTAAAGTCCAGAGTTTTCCTAACATTAGAAAAGAATCAAAATTTTCTAAAGACGGGATAGTTCCTAAGTTGAATCATTGATCATATATAAAAATATTGAATTTATTTTGTTACATGATTTCGAATCATTTAAATATTGACAACTATCACAAGCTTACACTGCAATTTGTATTGGATTCTCAAATATGGTTTAAAAAAAATTTTATTGCCTTAGAAACCTTACAGAGATGCACTGCATATTGCGTTAATTATAATTTTTAAAACTATAAAAATTACGGATATAATAATTAGACAAAAAGATATTAGAATTTTATAACTATTATTATATTTGTGTATTTGTACACTTATATATTCCAAATAAAAATATAATATTATTTATAAATCATATGATCAGATAACCGCGGCTATAGCAAATAAATCAATATTACAGACATGTTCGGATCCAAATACTGTAAAAAAATTACACATAATTTTAACAAACCAAATATTTGGTTAGAATCCGATATACACATAAACTATATTTCAAGTGAAAATTGTAAATTCGATCGGTATATTATACTTTATATTATAAAAGCGAACGAAATCGCATATTTTCTATGGATCTACAAATAAATAATTTTTATATTATTATAAAAGAATAAATCAAATATACCAATTTAATATTATAGAACATTATAAAACATAAATAGAAAAGGGAAAAATAAAACATGCTATTTAAATGCTTATATGTCATTCATTATGTTCAAAAACAACTTTTAAATATTAATAATGCTTAAATAGTAAATAAGTAACTAAAAGGTAACATAATTTTCGCATAGAAATTTGCAAATTGAAGTTTACTTATTGTGCGTATTAAGACAACATGTATAACATTAATGTCTGCACCTATAAAGTAAACTGGTAATAATCAAAATATACGATTACATTTTAAGATGATTAAAATTTGAATATAAATATATACCAAGAAAGGCGTATATAATACTAAGAACTGTTATGTAAGCATTTTTATGGTGATTCAAAACTAAAAACCCATTTATTAAATAAAATTAACGAAATTTAGTGCTAGAAGTATTCTATTAAATTAAAAGGTATTTCAATATAAATACTTTGTAAATGATATTTTAGATGGAGCCGAAGATCATTATATATAATTATTATATTATATTATATTATATTAAGTTATAAGACTTATAAAGCGAATAAACATCTAATTATAATTGAGAATAAACATATATTAAGAAACAAACAAATAAAATATAAGTTTGTATGTTGATTTTGAATTTCGCAGCTACAAAAAATTTTTATCTGATTATATTAATACGCAGCTGTATGCCTTATATGATTTCTTAAGTTTCTTTACAGTTTTGCAGCAAAATATAACTATTAATTACAATATAAAAAATACTAAATTATAAGATAGTGGCTAACATTATATATTTACGCTAATATAATAAATGTAAAAATTTTCCATTTGGATAATAAAATAATTCTAGACGCAATAATACTTGTTAAATAGCAAAGTATCAAATAAAAGTACTAAATAGACGCTAGAACACAATAAATTGCAGATTCGAAGAATTAATATCCAAAAAAGAACCTTAAAAACAAGGTATCGTTTAAAGACAAATATTTTGATGTAGAAATAAATAAATAACCATCTTAATGCATATAGAATAAAAAATTACTTAATCTGTTATTTAAAAACTATAATTATTTTGGATTCTAGAATTTGGTTTATAAACAAAGTATTTTAATTTATAAACCAGAATACACATAAGAAATATATTTTCATGCATTGAAACGAATTAGTAAAACTATACAGATTATTACATTAGCAATGTAATATGTAAAAATGGTAACAATCAAAATAAATCTCTCGCTTATATAAATTGCTTTACATAATATAGCACCTTTTTAAATGGTATATGACTATATTTATATTTTGTAAGCTTTATTACAATTGCATTATTATTTTTATTACATTATAATCATTTTTTACATTAAAAAGATAATTTTTTATTTATGGGCCATATTTATAGTCGTAATTTTAGTTTTTGTTCTCAGGCACAGCTTGCTTGATTCTCTGTACGCATAGCGTATTTATACTTTCGGCTATCTTCTCCTCTCCAAAGTCTTCTTCAATACCCCTCCTTATTTCGAGACTTATTAATTCAAGGGTTTTTCTCAATCCCAAGATTTTATTTATAAATTTTTTAATAAAAATAAATGCCTATTGACAGAATCTATACACATTATAAACTTATAATAGAATATCTAAAAATTATTAGAATCAAATCTTAATTTTCATTTAAATCAGAAATAACAAACAGATTTCTTTATGTGCAAATAAACAGTGTTTAACGTAAGAAGCGAGGAAAATCACATTATTATTAGGCTTTAGGATGCAAAACTTATCAGTTTGATGTGACCGAAACACAATTATATAATAGATCTATATAATTTAAAATATAATTTTTTATTTTACACCTTTAGAATATTAAATAGATGTGAAAATCTTCAAAACTGTCAATTTATTTTTTGAAAAAAATAAATTGTTTACAAAAGAAATTTATTTATAGTATTTCTTATTTTTAAAAAATCAGAGTTTTATCAATCTCAAAAAACATTTGTATTAATTTTTTAAAATTATGATATTATTTTTTGTAAAGATAAAATCACGCTTAATAATCTCTAGGATAATTTAAGTGTTTGACGATCAATAAAAATAAATAATAACGCCAAAAAACATGTTTTAGAGATCAGAAATGTTCCTTTCTATTTAAAGACATGTGTGTTATATCTATTTTGTTAATGTTTCCAATTTTAATTTTGATATTAATATTCATCTATTCACATAAGATGATATTTATACCAGCAATAACCTATACTATCTCTAGAAAAACTATTTTAATTGGCATTAATAACGAGAATAAAATTTATTTTTGTGAAATTTTACTTATTTCAATGATATTTAGGTAATTTTCAGATGTATTATAAAATATTTACATCCATTTTGTATGTATCTTCTATATTTTATAATTACCTATTTCTATATCAAGCTATAATATGCATATTGTTAGTTTCCAGTTATACTTGTCGCGTCTTTAGAATTATTTGCCATCTGTTATTTTAGAAATATTTTTTTGAATCATTTATCAAGTTTTTTTATTCTAAAATTGATTTTATGAGATTTATAAATATTGTATAACCATTTTCTTATACGGTTTGCCATGTATTTGTGCCTAAAAATATATGAAAAAGACATTAAATAAGAATATACAAATCCGATATTATATGAAAATCTTATACGCTCGATTTACAAAAAAAATTCGCATCCTATAATGATTTCAGCAGTTTAAATAGAAAAAGCTCAAGTTTATTTTTATTAGACAAATTTGTTTGCTATTTATGAAACTTAGACGCTTATAATCTACGCACTAAATAAATTTTATATATCTTCTGGGTAACAGCTGCTAAAAGTACATTTATTATTTGTACACATGCGCAATATCGAATGAATTTTTGTGATTTTTTGGGTTCTGATACATACAAATCTTTTTTACAAAAACGGTATTTATAAAATGTCTACTTCTGAAATATTCTTCAAATATTTCACTATGGTAAAGCAAATCGCTTATATAGCTCTCAATAACAAATTTAAGGCAATTCAAAATACAGTATCATAAAAAAATCCGAATGAATAAGCCAATTATTAATATAGAATGGTTATATTATAACCTACAGGTAGAAAAAAAAGAATGATAAATATAACTGTTCTCAGATATGAGCTATCATTTTTCGATGCAAATATTAGAAGAATTTTTGCTTCGCATAAGTAATTATCTGCATAAAATTCCAACTTCAATAGAAAGATAAACCAAATGTATATATTTTTTTGTTATCGCATCTATTTGTGACTAAATATATACCATTTGAAACAAAACGCCAGCTGTTTTACAATTAGATCAAAATATAAAAAAATCATTCCGTGTTTTCTAATAATCATTTCTACATCGTAACATACAAGAAAAGGCAAAGATTTAGCACTAAAAAAAAAATGATGTTTGCAAATTTTTTGATATGAAAAGTACCACTATCCCGGACTATAATTATTAATTTTAAAAAATACAAATCTTAAAGATAGTGCAGGTCGAAATTTTCTAAAAAAGTCGATTCAATATATGTGTTGAAAATAAAGATTGCATAATTCTGGAAGTTTTTATTTAATATACAGCAAATAGGATGCACAAGTTATGATATCAGGCAAGTTTTTGTTGTAAAAGCAATTTAGCATCGAAAACATTGATTTGCGAGCTCATTTTTTACTATCGGTTTCTAGGATCCATATATATTTTTTAATCACAATTCTCCAAAATTTTCTTTAAAATATCATTTAACAATTCTGTAAAACTTTTTTTATCTATCACGATATATTATATTTTTTAAATATGTAGATCTGGTGTGTGTTTTTTCTAAATTAGGCGATTACATACTACAAAAAACAGATTAACAATCTTCTAGTCATTCTTTTCTCTACAAATACGTATTATATACAAATATTGTACATAAAGGGGTATTGGTGTATCTAGGCTTAACCAGATCAATTAGATTCTGTTATTTCTTTTTCTATAATTAGAACTTATATTAATCTTCAAATTAATATATGTTCACGGTATTCTATATTTATGATTTATTTTCCTCAAAATTTGGAATAAATATGACGGTCATATTTTATTTATTAACGCGTAATTCTTGAATGAAAGCAAAGTTCCAAAAAACATATCTGGATTATTTTGATCTTATTTATATACTACATATAGTTTGCTCGCCTTTAACAATTATTATATACTTTTATATTTTTGACCACTAGTTTGTGCTTTATGTAAATTCATATGGATTTCTGTTTATCCATATGAGCAAAATATTTTTTTCAATATTTACAATGGTATCTACCAATTGTATTTACTATAATTTAATTGAATAAGCAGAAAAAAAACAGTGTTTTTATATTATATATGCATGGTAAATAAATCATATCACAATTAGAAACCATGTCTATTTTAATTATTGTAAAAACCTAGTTATGTATTGGCAATTTTATGCTAAATATTACATAAATGGGTTACTAACCAAAAAACTTAAAGCTAGATTTCACATTGTAAAGATAAATGTGAAGAAATCATTTATTAAGGTAGTTGCATATATGATCACCTGTCTATAACCTAAAATAATTTATTTGCTCCCCGCTTGAAACGGTTTTTGCGCCATTAAAAAATAAAAAAGTAAAGAATTATGTTTTGCGATCTTTATAAACCTTTGAATTTTTTTATATGTTACTTTTTTATTTAGTGGAGAAGTCAAAAACAGCAAAAATGAAATTGAACCAAAGTGAATGTCTGCATGTCCTTATCGAGTTAAAATGACGATTAATTCTTTTGTAATAGAAAAATATCTACAAATTATCCAATTCTCATTAGGTACGAAAATTACATCAAATTTAATCATTGTTAAACTTTGACTAAGCTTGAGACCTATGTGTATATGTTCGGGTGGAGAGCTGTCAAATTTCTTATAACCAGAAGTGCGATCACAAATCAAGTTCAAACCATTATATCAATCAGTGAAATCTAAAGCCAAATGTTCGCCAACTCGAATAAATTTAAAGCAGCGCCATGGTTTGATGCATGATTTTTATACAAAAAGGATATCTGAAGATATTATTTACAAAAAATTTTTATAAAACATATACTAAGCATAAAAAAGGAAAATTGGCTTAATGAAAAATTGTTTTATAATATAAATTATATGATCATTTTAAACCTATAGAAGTGTAGTTTTAATAATTTTACAAAAAAAAAACAATTATTAGCATATAAATGTACATTATTTAATAAAATATATACTTATTTTATTAAATCAACTATTAAATCAACTATTAATAAATTATTATTAGCATGTTTTAGGCCAATATATACCATAAAAACAAGATAAAAAAAATAGATAGAAATCTTCAGGAAAATATTTTTATTTGGTCATAATTTTTTGTATAAATAAGTTGTATTCTAATTAATAATTTATTTTATTTTATTTAAATTTAATTTAATTGATTACCATATTTACTTTAAATTAAAGATCATCTAAATTGTAAATATATGCGCAAACAATCATCAAAATCCTTTAAAACTGTAATTTATTCTTCTAAAATGATTAAAGATCAATATGCGCATCTTTGGTTATATAATTGGTTTCAAATCATACAAAAAATTGTTGGGATAAAAATGTAAATTATATTATATCTAATTATAACAAACACATTTTATAATATATTATGTTTTTCTATTTTTTTATCCATAATATGACGGAAAATTTTTTCTTTTTTTATTTCATAGGTTGATCGAACACAAAATATCAAAACAATTTTTTTTAATATAATTACATTCATTTTCATCCTTATCGTTTCTATATAAAATAGTTCTTATGCATTTTATTTTAATCCTTTAATTTTATATAAAACGATATTTAAAAAGATTATCTTTTTAAAGTATCCATTTTTATACAACCACTTCACTAGCTGATATTTATAGCAAATTTGACCTCTATAGAAATCCTAAGTTAGTCTTTGATGTTTCTTAAGGTCATTATAATTTTGCATTGCTTGTTTTTTCTTATTCAAAAACAGTTGTGTTTTTTTCTTTATAAATAATAAACTGCGTAACTGCGTTTGAAATCTATATTTAATGTATAAATAGCATAAAAAAATCCATTACATCATATAGAAATATTAACAACAAGTACGCTAGATAAGATTTGAAAATTCATATCACTATAATCGTTAATGGTGAGAAAAAATAAACCCTTTAAATACATTTGTAATATATAATGCCGGTGATAAATTAGAAATAATAATTGTGATTATATTATTTTAAAAAGATTTCACAAAAAAAATCTTATAAATCAGAATAAGTTCAAGAGGCTTGCAATTGTATCTGTCGACATATGGTTTAAATAGATATTTTATAGATCCCTATTCTTTTACATTGTTGCATAAATGTAATTGCACATAAATGTGGATATGATATTAATCCCACAACAGATGGATTTTTCGAATTTCAAATTTTATTTTTTATTTAAAACAAGATATTTTTTAATCTAATGTAAAACAAGAATAATACCATATGTGATGACTTGGGATGGGGTGGTCACAAAATATCATAAAAAATATGTTAAGGAGTTAAAAATCCCGGACGAAGTAGAAGCATACATGCAAGCTCTCACACTCCGCAATACACTTGAACTCATCTCATTTGAGAGAAGATGAGCAGTTGATGATGATAGATCAGGGGAAGTGACAAAAGATGCATCAAGGTGTTGTGCAATATTCTTAACACGCTAAACACGTCTAAATAGATAAAATCAATAAAAAGAAAATTAACCCATAAGAAAATAAAAATTTTTAATCTTATCTGTTCACATTAATTTTTCAATTTAATTTATTTTATTATAAAATTTTAATTATACTTTTGTTGCTTAATTGAAATGCATTAGTTTAAATTATTTCCTTTACTGTTTAATTCATTGAAATATCCATCGAATTTTAATTGATGTTTATTTTAGGAAAAAAAAGAGGCAAAATCCAGACTATGATAACGCGAACTTTTAAGATGTTCTTCTTAATACTTAAGAAAATATAATTTGGGCTGAATAATATTTTGCAAAAATTTAGCGTCATTTCAAACTAAAAAACTCAATTAGATAAACGGATACAAGATAATAATTTTACAAGCTCTTATGGAATGAAAAATCCCGAAATTTCCGATAAATTAATTTCTATTCATAATCCTTCTTATTAAAAAGTCTATATTTCAATTTATTCATTTACGTGATACACTGTGATAAATCAAACAAAATCACAAGATATAATATAGGATGTTCAGAGAATTCTATTCAAATATAAGAAGATTTTTGTAGGTTGGGATAATTTTTAGACTAGTGTATATTTTCAAAAAAATTTAGACATATAAATTAATACCTTGTAGATGTTAAAATATATTTTTGCATATAAAATGCTGCCTTGATCGTACAATGTCTTTTACTGACAAAATTCTATCTGTTATATTTACATCATTAGATTGAATTTCGCATGTAAGTATTTGTTTTTTTTTAGTTTTAAAATATTGAGAAATGCATTATATTTGAATTGAATTAATCCAATAAAACCTACCCCTTTAAACAATATTTCAACACAATAAACTTTTCTAAAAACATGAAAATATACCATACGTCACAGTATCAATGGATTTTGATTTTTTTTGGTGTTGATACCCGAATTCTATTTCAAAGGCGATTTCGAAGTTTACTGGTACTATATGATTGTAATATTTTTATTCTATTAGAAAGCAAAGATATATGGATAAATACAAAATATCATACATATATAACCAAACTTTGCGTTAGTTGAGGGTTATAAACATGAAATTTTAATATATTTAAATCTGCCAAGCTGTGTTGAATTTAAACATCTAAATACTAGATTTGCTGTTTACAGATTAAATTCTAATCAAAGCATCATGAATTCTGGTTTACATTCATGTAGTATTCATTCAGTTGATATAAAGGCTTTGACTTAGTTAATTTAACGATTAAAAATATGTCGTGGTTTTTTTCTATTATTGTTTGATATTCAAGTTCATTATATAGAAGAATAAATTTACGTTCTTGATTTTATGTTTTATGAACATATAAAGTTTAATTTTAGTTGGTAATTATCATTTGAGAATATTTTTAAACAAAGATTAAATTTTTCACACAGGCAGGTTGTTGAAATTCATTTTGTGGGAAATTATAATATGCTGTATAAAATATACTTCAAATTGGAGATAAACAGCTATATATATCATACAATAAACCTTTTTTATGTAAACAAGAGAATAGAATATATTCCCACCATTAGCATGACCGTGAATCATATGACGTATCGATTAATAAATGTATATAGCATTTAGAATTGCAAATAATACATATTTAACTTTTGTTGAAATCATATTCATCATATACAGTAATGGAATATTTTTCCTTTTTTGAGGGCGTTATATGCATATTTAAAACGAATTTCGCAATTATGATATTCAAGATAAATAATTTTTGCTTTTGTATTTAAATTATAATAAATGATAGTGCAATAATCTGCTTCTTTCAATATGTTATCATTATAGCTTAAATTGTCAAATAAAACCAATAAACGTAAAAATCCCCAATAAAAAATATTTATTGGGTGACACATGATTTTTTATGTTTTTTTGAAGAAGAAATAATAACGGCAAAATTTTAAAAGCTCTAAACAAAAAAAATATGCTTTTTAAGGATCAAATTACAATTCAATCGTAAAAAAACAATGATTTAAATGTTTTTGCGTTAATGAAGATCACTACAATTCACTTTTTTCCATATAATATAAGGAAATAACCCAATTAAGGTAAAAACTTCAGATCAAACTAATTATGCAAGTTCAGAGTAAAAAAATTCCAGTGTATCATCTGGAAAAATATTTCAACATAATATAGCGTACACTTTTTTAATTTTATAATAATTCACAAAATTTTAAAATAAAATTATTTTTAAATCCAGAGCATAATTTTTGAGCATATTTACAATGCAAAGATTTCTTAAATATTATTTTCTGTCTACATTTAGACATGAAGATATAATAATAATATCAAAAAAAAATTTCTGATTAAAATGAAACAATGTATTACGATCCATTTTATATTTATGAAAATACAAAAAATTAGGCATATTGTTACAGATAATGAAGATAACTTGAAAATTCATATGAATCAAGTATGTAAATAAATGCAATAGTTTTATACATAGACTATAAAATAATGTTGACTCCGCAATAGATTTTATTTTTATATAACAAAACTTAGTATTTGTATCTACGGATCATTACAACTCAATTAGCTTGATAAAGGTTTGCATTATAAATGTGATTTTTAGGCCGACGATATAAAGACAACACATATAAATATAAAGTTTAAATGAAGTTATATTAAATATGATATTTTATACTCTAGAATTATGTTTTTTATAAGTAAAAAGACAGTTTAACAGGAAGCTGTATAAACAATATTTTTTCATAATTTCTCTATAGCCATTCACGTCTATTTAAAATCCTTGTTATTTTCTTAAGATCTTTGTACTGAGTGAATTTTTCTTTTTGATGTGAATTGACCTGTTTTTGACTCTTATCTTTCGTTTTCTGTTGTTTATGTCACGTTTGACTGATTGTATTACATTTTAGGCATTTTTGGATATTGAAGAACCCCACGAATCAATTTTAATGAGCGATCTAACTGTTTTTATGCGACATAAAGGCGTGAATTAATCTTATATATAATGAGTCCATCAAACAGATTTAATTTCTTCTGTGACACATAATATATTAAAATGCAGTAATAATATAATTTATGAATTTTTCAGTTGCTTATAGAGTAAAATATGTCGTATCATATATACTTTTGGATGTATATATAAATATCACCGACAAAAAGAACAACATCATAGGTATAAATTTTTAGACTTAACATATTGCTAAAACATGACAAATGTAGATGATAAATTTTGTTTTATTTGTCCATATTTGATCTTTTTACTCTTTTATATAATAATTTTAATGGTCGAATCACTAAAAAAAGATTTTTAAATTGCATTTAATTTGCTTTTGTAGTAATATTAAATGTTTTTTTACTCCATATCATACAGTATATGGCTAAATATATATTTTTAATAAATAAATGTACATATAATTTATCTTAATATATAAATATTTTAGTATAATTTAAACAATTTCTTACAAGATATCAAAAGAATGTTATATTATATTTTATATAAACATTTTAAGGCATTAACAGCAAAATAATCCTTTCGAGTATTCTATATTAAAATCACCCTATTGATTTTTTCGAAAAAATTGTGTTGACGCAATGATATATTTTAAGTTTATAAATGACTGAAAATATAATTTAAGATAGCATTATTTTCTACCTAATACTAGTTTTAAAAAAATCAACAAAAACATAAATATTTCATTTGGTATATGGTATGTGAATTCGCAAAATAGTACACTAGCATTTCTAAGGCTTGGTTCAGAAATACTTAAATTTTATTTTATAGATATAAATACGAAAATTTGCCATATATGAATTTTAAAAAAGATTTTTTATCTAGTTTTCTACTTAGAACATATCTTTGTGCAATTCTTTTGGGCTTTATGCATTGAGGTAAAGAGTAGCCAATTTTAGAATGATCAAGATAATTTATATGATAATTTTATCACATGATACCTTTATAACGTTTTATGCGATCGATACCTAACAACTTTACAATTTAGTATTTTATTGGATAATAGTTTTAGATGTAATATCCCAATGAGGGTCAAAATCTTGCAACGTTTAAAAAAATTGCTAAAGTTCATATAATAATTTTGGAATTCAATTATGAAATGTTTTAAATTTGAAACGCTATGCATTTAACTTCATTTAAACGGGGTATAAAACAATTTATTAATATTTTGTTCATTCGTATTGTTGATTTTACTATTTGATATTATTCAATCAAACCTCAAGTATGCTCTTTAAAGATTATTCTATGATTATAATACCCCATTTCGTCTTCTTTCAGTTCCCAAACAATAATTTATAAATTTTATTACAGTTTATTTTCTATAATAAAACTTTAATGTTTTTCTTCAAGCATACTTAAATATTCTATTGTGAGCACACATCATCTACAATCTTTATCATATCTTCTTACATGCTGATTTATATCCTTTTCTATTCAAGGCATATTTATTTATCATTTTTATTTGGCCCTCTAATTTGATGTATTCCTTGATCAGTTTGATAATTACAATTATACTTGAAAATGTTTGTATTTTGTGTTAACACACAATCAGATACTACGAAATATGGTATATATAATTTTATTTTGGTTACTATTGCATCCATAATTATCAAAATAATATTCTAGATACCTTTAAGAACCTATTGATATATATTAGGCCAGTGTCCATATATACATAATGGAACTAGTCAGATTTCACTGCCAAGACTATGTGAGCCGTAATATTATAGAAGTGTGATTTTTTTCTAATTTAATAAGAAAATTATCTTGACAGAAAAATAAATAAAAATTTATTCTTATCTAGTAGTCAAATATTTTATTGAAATATAAATATATTTTACTTTAGCATAGAATTACTTAAAATAATATAATAGATCAAAAGGCACATCGATTTGAAAATTATATAATAGATCTTGTTTAAATTACCGTCTATATAAATTTCATTGAGCAGAAACATAGTATAAAGTAAAATACTTTAATTAATAAGAGTTTAAAGAATAGAATGCTCTGAAGATTGTAAAGATGATGAAGCAGAATTAAAATTATGTAAGTCTTTGAAAAGGTCGATTTTAAAGTATTCTTATACAAAATTTTATCGCCAAAAATCAAACTACCCAGTGATATAAATCTCTCTTGTTATATTATATCCATTTGGGATTTCCGTTTTTCATAAATTTTTTGTTATGTATTTTGTGCTATAATATTGAGAAGATTCTTAATCATTAATAATTTTGCAGTATCATAAAGAATCACATTATATAGATGGCAACATACAAGAAATAAATATTCGTTTTCTTCATGCAAGAAATTTTATATTAAAATAGTTTAGCTTATAAAACACCTTTCGCGTATTAAATTTTTATTTATTAATACATTAAAATAGGGGGTAACAAAAATTCGTTGCTTGTGTATATTTTCGTCTATAGTTGATTTCATCACTGATCCTTTCAAAATCGTGTAAGAATCATTATGGAAGATAGGAATAGAAGATTTTTGCTGAATAAATATAATTTTTTCTGTTTTCGTACATTTTTTTTAGTATTTCACATGAATTCAAAATTATAACTGAGTTTAATAAAAATAATTTTTCAACTATAAATGGAACAGATCGCAGAAAATTTAAAATAACCATTAACCCGAAATAACAAATCTGCAGATAAATTATAGCTGTTATATCCATAATAATATAACAAACTTTGGATTGGATAAGTAAGTGAGCTTAAAATTATATCAGTGGATTAAAAAAATAATCTTATAAAATTAATAGCTGTAAATGTTATTTTAAAAGAAAAAATTGTATTTTTGATGCTTAAGGAATAACAAATACTCTTATTAGCAATTTATTTTATGTTATATTGCGATTTTTTATAATTTATTTTCTAAATTCAAAATATATATTTTTCTTGTAATTCAAATTATTTTTATCCTATAATTAATTAAGATTGACATATCTATATTTTCTTTGATAAATAAATATATTTTAATTTCTAAACAGAACAATCAGATTATTGCCTTAGTCTTCAAGCATCAAAAAAAAATGTTTCTTTGAATAAATTTAATAGACAAACTTATATTGAAAAATAGAGACATTACCCTTCCATAAAAGATATTTAATCTGCCAAAATAAAATAGAGAAATTCACTGCGAGCATTAATAATAAAATACCATTTTTAAGCTTCATTATTGGTATATTCGTATTATCTGTTCCATAATTAAAATAAAATACGTACCCCTTTAATCGATAGCAACACTAATTGTAGCCATGCTTTCTATGAGACACTCAAAACAACAGGTTGCAACCCGTTACCAATAAGCCCAAATGAATCACAGGCTGTTGCAATTACTAAATCTCAACATTATCCACTAGAACATAGTACATTTTATGATAGAGAGATTCGAATGATAAATGGCGAGAATGTTGCTGGTGTAGAAATCAATGGTGAATTTAATGGTAAGAAAATTTTCTCAAAGATGAAGGTACTTAATCAAGAGACTGGTCAATATAATACCGAAGAATTCGAAAATTCCCAAGATTTTAACGCCGGTAAATATGAAGATTTTATTTCAAATTTTCATTTACTCTCATGATGCGAACTTATTTGCTATCCTCAGTTTTTTAGATCTTGTTTTAAATCCCGCTTCGTGAACCATCAGAATTTAATGTTCCTTCAATTCCAAATACCATCGGGAAATTTGGGGGAAATGTCCCTGCTATTGAGGCTGCATGAAGATTAATTTGTAATTAAAGTAGTCTATAAAAAAATGATCTTTTTATAAGCATAAAATCATTTTTTTACTGAATTCTCCCTGTATTTTATCATTATGTAATTATGATGCATAATAAAATTAATTTTAAAATCTTACATTAAAATTTTTTTATTATTTCTGAATTTCATTTATGTGTACAAATTTATTTTTACAAAAGATTTTTATTTATAGACGGTTTACTCTAGTAGAATACCGAACTTTCTTCATTTAAAATTCTTATGTTTAAAAGAATAAAATTCAATAAAACAGTAATTATATGTGTAATATAACAATATTAATTTCTACAATGTATATATCCTTTTACAGAGGTGCGTATAAAACCAACGAAGTTCAACATATAATAGCCATCTGTGAAATTTTTATCTTAAAATTGCAGTCAAAGGTAGACAAATTATCTGCATAAAATTAAAGAAATAGAAATAGATCAAAAATGTTATAAAGTCACGAACTCTGTAATTTAACATAAAAAAAATAATATTTTTCTAGATTTTGCTTCATTTTGTTACACTACACCACAAAACAATTGCTGTAAAAATGATGCGGGAAAATTTATGAATGATTTTTCCACATAAAATAAAAATATTTTAATTATATGGCGTCAAATGCACCAAAATATGATAATTTTTACTGTAATGCTTTGAACTCTGTTATCGAGGAATAGTAGTTTTACATTCTAATCACCGCTTCGGTGATCTATGATGATAAGAAAATGAATATATATGATGATGTAAATAGAACAGAATTACACCAGTTTTTTGAAATAGATGCCTCTAAAAATGCAAAACCACCTATAAAAAGTTTAAAAGCACTGTATCTTATTTTAAATTCCAAAAGACAATTTCTATTCATACAAGATCTGTTGAAAACAAGTACCTGGTTTTTTATTCAATCCTGTGACATACCAGCATATTCTACTTTTATAAGACAATTTTGGTAATACATGGTTTTAATTTCAATAAAAGATAGTTCTAATAATTTAGTAATATAACATAAATCAAAATTAAATATTATCCCCCAAGCTGATATTTCTAATGATCATACACAAGGATCATATAACATTCAATAATAATAGAAATAAAATAGCCATTTTAATTAGCTAATCACAGGCATCATATGCGTTATATTATAACTTAATTTATATTACACATCAAGATAAAATAATATGATCTTTTCAAAAGTTATAAGAGATTTTCAAAATACAGAATGAAACGATTCTATTGTGTTTGCCACTATCTGTTCTGATTGATGTATTTATTTAGAACATAATAAAAAAACGAATTAAATGCATGATTTTATATCAATAAAAAATATAATGCAAATAGATCTAACGACATATTGATGTAATTGTATAACAATTTTTCTTTACTTAAGGGGAAATTGGTTTTTTTACCCTTTAATTTGTTGTTGTGAAATTCAAATCGGTTCATAGAACATAATCAGTAAATAGTTCTGTTAACTTAATCGGCCTTATTTCGTTCCTCAACGCATTTTCAAGTTTCTGATAATATTTAATATAAGCTATCATAAAATACAATATTTGTGCGTATGCTTCTGCTTCAATTTGCATCCATGACATACAAATAATAGTTTTTATGATCGTTTCCTTTCACTTTATGACTTATGTACGATTTCTGTATATAATGTGTTACATAAGTATTTGTTTCATAGTCAATAAATCATATTTTCTCGGATTACATGTTAGTCTGATTGTTGATACTGTATTACAATTTCTATTAATGTTATCAGGTTTATCTTTAGTAAAATTAAAAATATTCTGTAGATCTTGCGAAAAGTAAAATCCATTTTGATCTATGACATAAAGAAAATCTTAGACAGTAATTGCAAAAAAGCTTTCTTTTTTTTTCTAGCAAAACTAACGATTGTTATATATGAATAAATTTGACATTAATTCTTTCAATACACCTTGTTATAATCATCCCCAATATTATGGATTCTTTATAGACTCACTAATTCTAGCTACATTTGTGTGCATACTTCAACTTTAGTTGATATTCCCAACTCTTTAATGGACGAAAAGATAGTTATTTTTTTGAATGTGTTTCTATATTCCTAAATTCCATTTACTAAGACGAAGTTACCTTATTTTGAATGTTTCGAAACTAATAGATAGATATTTACATTAACTTAATACATTAACTGCTATTATTTTCTCTGTGATTTACATTGTAAAGTGTTTTGGCTTGCATGCAAACCTCTACTACGTCTAGTTTTTTGTTCCTCAACATGTTAATTTTTTTTCTGTTATTATTTCTATTTTGAAATTTTATATTTTTTACATCCCAACTCATTACATAATGTGTAATTTTTGTTTTAAAAACTTTTTATTTTATCCAATTTTACAATCTGGTTGTATTTACAATATAATTTATGTTTTTTATTTCTATTAAGAAGTTCGCTACTACTATGGAAACCAGATTTTAACTTCGGAACCTCACCATGAACATCCCTAGTAATATTTTTGCCCGTGAACTGTATCCATCCTCGTATTTGGCCGTCAATCTATAGAAGGAATGAATTCGTTTCTACTGTTCGCGATTAGAAATATGCAAAAAAAAACATGCTTTACACATAGATGTATACTTGCTGATAAGTCAAGGGGTTTTACAATGCTGGAAACAGTTCAAAGACCTAAAATACTTCTATTTTCTCTGGATATGTTATGTGTTAAGGATTTTTTTAAGCATTTTAGTCACATTTTACAACTATTTTTCTTTTAAGTAAATTCATATACATACGATATTGTATATAATATGGGATTCTACAGATCTTAAAATTTTTAATTGTTCTCCAAGTTTCAGTAAATAAAATTTTAAATATTATTTGACCAGATAATCATATTTATATTGGTATATATAGTTTTTACAAGCTCACATGTGAATTTTCTATTGTTCAAATTTTAAATTAGAATTAAAATACATTCCACTGGTCAAGTTATAATTAGTATTATATGGCCAAAATGTGCAGATAAAAATAAATTTATTTATTATTATTATATTTAAGAAAAATAATGCTTTAATTTATTTTATTAGCATATTTTCAAATAAAACAACAGTAAAAATCCAATGTATTATATTTATTTAATAAATAATTAAACAAAAAAATCTGTATAAAAGAATGCATATTTAACTTTTGAGTCTATATTTTGTTGATTATAAAGTTACTTAAAATCATATTATATTTATTTTCATCGAAAAGTTAGATAAAAAACGTTATAAATAATGAATTCTCATATTTCATGGGTATAATTGCACAATTGTATGATTCGTGAAAATTTCTGTTTGAAGTAATATTATACTTTCTGAAATTTTATAATATAATTGTAAAATGAGTTACATTGATTAAATAATGTATCTATTCTATATATTTTATAAATCAATATATATTGTTAAGACTATTAATAAAACAAGAATGTATTCAGGCGATATATATCGGCTATTTTATTCACCTAGGATATTTTTTAGATTCTGGTTTCTTTATCGGGTAGATATCGATTACTCTGTCATAATTTATTCGATTTTTTTATAAAAATTTTTTCTGTCTCGGATTTTTTAGCTTCATTTAACTCAAATTTTAACATTAGCCTTCTAATGATGTAAATTCTAGGATTCTTCGCTCTTTTCATGTCAAAATAAAATTTTGTGAATTTGCCTTCAACTGGTACAATTTGCACGTGATAACATAAAAGGAAATGCAATGACGGATTTCGAGATATATTTTAGCAAGGTCCATGCATAAAGCTTTATAAAAAAATTTTAAATACAATTATTTTAGATCTTAAAATATAATATAAATAGATCAAAATAATGGTTTCTGATCGTTCTAAGTGATGCAATAAAAAAGACTACTCAAGGCTTTGTAGTGTATATTTAACGCTCTAAAGCATAAAAACTTAAATTAGCCATCTCAAAAGTATATTCCTTCTCCTTTTAGTGGATCATAAAATATCCACTATGGTTTTCAATATAATTGAATAATCAAACCGTGTAATTTGACTGAAACACCATTCATTGAAAATCATGGCTGCATCAGGGAATTATTTATCATATAAGTAAATTTTAATTCTCTAAATTCGCATAATCACGTCACAAAAAAATACATACGTCTTTTTCTGGCGGATTACATCATAAACTAAAATTCAGATCCCTCTCTAAATTTGTGTATCTAGTAATTTCTAAGCTCATCGATTCTAGAAATATAATCTCTCTGGTACACCGGGTTCATCAAGCATGGCAAATGTTTTTAATCGATGTAATATTTTACATCTAATATTGCAACAAAAAAGTTGCTCAGTACTAAGAAAATACGTTATAGCCTATATATAGAGCATACTGAGTATCACAGGTCTTTTTAAGACATTTATTAGTTTTTTCATAGATTTATTATAAAGTATTTATCGCCATGCCAAAAAAATATGAGTACCTTGAACGGTTTATTTATTGATCTTGAATATAAATATAGCAGCCTCGACGCAAAATTTAACAATTGAAGAATCATTAAAATGTAAAAAACGACAATTTTGACCTGATTGTACATCAATAGAACTATCTTTGTTTTTAGTTTGGTATTATCATCGCACAATATAATATATAAAAAAAAATGACATGGTAAGTTTTGACAGATGGGATGAAAAACTTCAGAAATTGTAAATCACATAGAATTTCTTAATAAGTTACTTTGTAAGAAATAAACAAAATTTATTATGAAATAAATATTCGAGTAAAAAATCCGATTTGTTAAAAGGATTTTTAAATTTATAAAAAAAATGTTTTGATAACCCTTTCGCAATTTAAACATAAAATGTCGAATAATAATCGAGTGGATGAATTTCTGTAATTTTGCTGGCCTATCGTTCTGAAATAAGTTTATATTATAATATAATGCTCGTACCAGCGGAAATATAATATTATAAATCAAAACAGGGAATTATAATCAACTGTAAAAGTATGTGATTACGTTCGTCCATTAATATTTGGTGATGCCGTAAAAATATCTAAATTTAAAAAAAATCAAAAGTGATGCTATAGAATTATAATTTTCGATACATCTAGTTCTAAATATCATGATAATTATATGCGGACTTTTTAAATATAAAAAATTGAATATCTTGCTATTATTCTTACCATCTCAAAAATATTTTGAATAGAAAATCATTTATTATATGATTATTTTTCATCTTAAACCAAGGCATTATATCATAAAATTGATTTTTTAATCAATTCAAAGATTAAATATATATAAAATTGACTTTAATAAAAAAAAATTTGCTGTCATAAAGAATGTAAACATATATACAAGAAGCTATGAATACCTCTTAGATGTGAGAATAACATCAGAGTCAAAAACTGTATTTTTAAAGATTATAATTTTCAAAAATAAAATGTAATAGAATGAAATTATGCAGTGAGGATTTATAAAACGTGGATTGTTAAGAATTTGTAATTGATGTGTATAAAAGGGATTTTTGATTCGTTTATTTAAAATTAAAAAATATATAGAGATATCAAAAAAAGTATAATCTTATGGTATATTAAAAGAACTAGCACTTATTTGGAATTTTCAAAAGTAACATTTTTGCACAAAAATCATAAATATCGTAAAAAACATCAAAATTCTTAATTTATTTATTTCTTGTCTATTAAATGGAATAGTATCTATTATTTCATAGCAGAATTATATTGTTTTTCTAGTTTATTTTATGCTACAGTTCAAAATATACCCATAAAATATAAAAGATGCTATATCTTGTAAGAGAAACACTTCAACTCAGTATAAGACAAACTTTGTATATCATTTCCACACACTTCGATTATATGCATATTGCGAAATTAAAATAAAAAAGATGACCTACTTGATCCGTAAATTGTTTGTTATACATTTTTTATTGATATTTTCACCTTCATACATATATTGCACATAAATATATGATTACACGCTTATTTCTACACAAAATGCGAAAAAAAAATTATATATATTGACTGTACGGATGCATTTACTGGATGTTTTTCACTTTACCACTAAATTTATTATTCATGTTTTTAAACCCATGGTAGCAAAATTAAAAATCCATATAATGAAACTAATATAAAATTCTACAATCAGGCGATCTAAAATTTGCATTTCTATAATTTTTTTCGTTGAGCTTTCTCTAGATACATTTTTTTAATAAAGTTCGAAACGAAAATAAAATAGACCAAATGTTTTGTGCAAGTTAATTATATAAAACACGTTTAGCATTTGAAATATTTTCATTAACTATTTGCATGTGTTTTTTTTCTTTGACAGCAAATATCATCAATCATTTTATTAAATCATTTTTTACATTCTGACGAGTACACTCTTTTTAATAGGTTTTTAAAAAGTCCTTTAATCTATAGAGAAATAGGCTCTAGCTTTATTCTCGCAATTATTTTATACTATGTAGTTTTAAGCGCATTTCTACGACATAATATTCATTTCTTGCATTAAAACTCTTTTATGTTCGAGTAATAAAGTTTTTTTCTATACTCTTTACAAATGGGTACATTAACACAAAAAATAAGATTGGCAATATATTATTATTGCTTTAAAAAGATAAAGACATTGAAAATAATGATAATAGTTCGAGAATTTTTCTATAAATAGATTTAAACTCGAGTACGTGTATTTAAAGAGCAAAACGGAATATTTTGAATACAATATATTTATCATATAATAATATAAGAATCTACATGATTCAAGAACTGGCCGTGTATTTTAGTTTAAATTTTTTTATTAATTACCGTTAATATATTTTCGTCATTATATTTGAGTGTTTTCTGATGCTATCAATACAGCATGATAATAATAATTTGTTTTTTTTTGCGAAATCTCAAATAAAAAAAAATTTAAACATATAATAATGTTTATATATGGTGAAAGACAAAAAATCGTTAGATTTGATTTATTATTCAACTGGATGTGCAGACTGACCGTCAGTATATTTTCCTGAACCTAAATTGTGTATTATCTGCAAAATAAAAAAACCATGAGATAAGATTAATATCAGAATAGTAAAGACTTATTGTTAAAACTTGAAATTTTCATAGGAATATAATAATTTATCACTTTCTCACATATTTAAGAGCAATGGGTATAAAATGCACACTTAAGAATTATATTACGTAATTTAATAATCGAAATTAAGTTTTTTTTTCGTAATAAATTTTACGGACATAGTTTCTTTTAGATCTTCTTAGGCTTTTTGAATCAAGATGGACACAATAATTATTTTTCTAGACTCGAGTAAGGCTTAGATGAAAGTTTTTCTATAAACCACTGAAAATCTAAAGGCTGCAATAATCAAACACTTATTGAGTAAATAGAAATTTTATACCATAAATATTTCAATTTTGTAATCAAATGCTCATATCGGTTAAACATAGATTCTGGAATGTTTCTTACCGTACTTTTATTTAACCTATAATAGAAAAAACAGTTTATTTTTATATTATTAGCTAACAAATTTTTTTTCTCATATTAAACTAGAGCCAAGTATATCTTTACGTAAAATTATCTATGTTATAGAATACTATGATTTATAGATATTCCATCGTTTATCATAGCGATTTGTGTTCAAAACCTTTTTTAAAAAATAAAATGTGAAATAAACCAATGAATATATAGAATTACCCTTTATCCAAATATTTTTAATGATAATTACGATGCATCTGAAAACCAGCATTAATTTTTTGCTTAAAAAAAAACTCTATTTTATCGATGTAAGTTTTCGGCAATGCTTTCCTTTTAAAAAATCTGATTTCTACATAAAAAAAAGAATTTTATATATTTTCATTATGAACACTTCATATATTTTTTTCTTATTCATAGAAATATAGAATACTAAATTTATGTATTACGGAACAAGGCTATAAAAGATTCAAAAATTTTTTTTTTGCAATGCTATTTTATATTTTTACCACTAAATTGTAAGTTACATTACGTTTACTGTTGTTTAAAAATTGATCTTACGACGTAAAATAGCATTATCCATTTTGAAAATCCTAATGGTTTAAAAGTGTGCCACTAAAATATTTTGATAGCTTTTAACCCTTATACATCTAAATACTAGTTTCTTTTTATTCTGGTCTTAAAATAAGATTATAAATATCATACAAATCTCTGAATTAATACCTAGTGTAATTAAGAGAATATTAATGGTAATACTCGTTATTCCTAATTTTAAACAATAAATTTTATATTTTATGAACAAAATTGCAAATTTAAACAAATATTCTTAAGTTTATTTTAATAAACAATTAAATTTTGCGACTAAGCACACAAACCTAACAATAAAACTAGCAAATGCCAAAAAAACTCTTTATAAACAATAATTCCATATTTATGTATATTTACACATTTGATAAACTTTCAAGTCATTCAAAACAATTTTTATAGGCAAATATTATTCTATTTTTTTAAAAGTTTAATATAAATCAAAACTTGGAAGAATTCAAGTGAAATACATATTAATGGACTTTACAAAGTATAGTTGTGATTTTTATTCTCGCTTTTATAAAATAGATTCTTGCTTTTTTTGCGCATGAAATTTCATAAATACTAAAATATAGAATGCACTAACGTTTAGCCGTTATAAAAGTTTATAAAGACAAAAAAAAAAAATTAAATAATGATTTTATCGTGTTAAAATTTATAATTCAGAGTGACCGCATTTTTAAGCTATAAACAGATTGTATTTTTGAGATACTGTACTAATATAAATCAAGATTATCAGATTTGAAGAAATATAAAATTAACAAAAAACCATGTATTCTATAGTAAAATTTGAAAATCGTTAAGAATTATGATAAGTCATTAAAAAAAGATTGTAGTAATTCTATGTTCATCTATCGGGCATGGTAGTGTTTTAATAACAGAAAAAGGGTAGGGGATTTTCAGCGAAAAATATCTTGTTGATATTATTTTAGCACAACAATAAATTTTTTGGCATAGTAATAGGATTTTTTAACCATTATTTTCATCTAGAGATAATCATGCACAAAAAATGCAATCGTGGAAAGAACAGAAGAAAAGTCTTGAATGAAAAAAATAATTTGACAAAGACTGTAAATATAAATAAAAAAGAAGAAATATTCTATATTATTTCTTAATAGACCTATAAATTTTTGATTCTACAAATTCAAATTTTATAAATTAAAACAGCACATCAAAAAAAATGTGATGAACTATATTTTAAAAATAATGTATAAACGACAAAAAAAATTTGAATTCGACAGATTAGATAAAATATAGAATATGCAGAATATTTCTAAAATATTTAAATTTAGTTTTGGATGTAGATTGTCTTATAACCATGTAATTTAAATTATATTTGTATGTGAGGTGGAAAGAAAAATAAAAAATACAGTGATTTTGCGCAGAAGTAAAGAAAATATGTACCAGATATACTTTTATAAAATTTAAGGTTAACTGCCGAATGTAAAATATCAGTTTCAAACAACTTTGTATTTGTCTGTTTTAAGTCTCAATATGTGTTTATGGATTTTTAAATATAAAGCACAAAACTTTATTATATCTCATATGCTCTCAAATAGTGCGCTGTATTGCCTATTAATGGAGAATAATATCTAATTGCTGTTTACGGAATATTAAAAAACACGAAAAGCTGAATATTTTTTTTTAAAAAAAATACAGATGAAACCTTTGTGTTACATATGCATGTTATCGATATTAAAGGGTAGAAATCAGGCAAAAAAAAGGAACAACTGCAAATTTTTATTGAAGTTGTCAACAGGGCTGGTATTTTTTATATTTGGGTTCGAAATAGGGTATAATTTTATAGATTAATATTGTAGGAAACTAATATAAATAAAAAACACTAAAATAGCATCTTTTATATAATCTTTTAAAAATTATACGTTATTCTGCATATATTATCTTAAATTGTCACACAGATATAATATACTATTTTTTTTGCAAGTTTTGGAGTGATGCAAAAATAACAAAGTCATTTTAATCCCTAACTTCTATTATTGAACAATATACGGTCTTATATCACTATTTTTTCTGCAACAAGATTCTCTTCCATAAAAATTTACCAAATCTATAAAATATATAATATTAAGATATGCAATTTTTTTTTACAAATTGGCAACGTTTTAATTTTGTTGATATTTTCTTATATTAAAAAAATTGTATTGCAGCGTTGAATTTTTGCTAAATAAATATTTAATGCTAAGATATGTAAATTTATAAATAGTTAGTTATTATATTTAAGTTTCAATGCTTTTTATTCAATAGTATTTTTTGTTGGGCGCACATAATGTTTTCTACTGTGGCAATAAAATTTGCTTGATAAGTTATGAATTCATACATGTATACATTATCGAAAAAAAATATTTGGATTGAAACATTCTAAATACGATGAAATTTTTACACTATTAATTACATTCATAGTATTTCTTATTTATATAAATAAATATTGAAAATAAGATCTTACGAGGTTTTCGTCTAAATATTTTGCGTAATATACTCAATAAATAAAAAAAAGACTGTGAGTTTGACTTTTTATTTTTCTTTTTTTCATTATAAAGTCAAGTATTTCTTTATCATTCTATTTTTATAATATTCTGAATTCAATTAAATTTTCTTTTAATTCGTTACCTACTTTTATAAATTAGAACAAAACACAATCCATCATTATTATCCTAGCCTTTTACGCTTATGCTTACATATATGTTGTTTCGTTAAATTTCACTTTATTTTCTTTGATTTTTCATGTATAAACAAATTAGTGATACCATCTTCTCAAAAAGGGTGAAATCTTAGATTCTATATACTTTGTTATCTATAAAACTTATAATTAGTTTTCTGCTGTTATTCCTATGCATAAATAAATATCACAATATCATTTTGTGCCAGAACCCCTATGCACTTTCTTTTGCTTATCATTAGTCAATGGATTAAAATCTGAGTCATAAATAATCAATTTACTTGCTCTGTTTATACTTAATCCCAATCCACTTAAACGAGCTGTCGAAAAAAATGCATAACCTTTTTATTGTTATCCTATAATGTAATGTTTTTTTTGTTTAGCCCCCAAGGTTGGTTTTTTCGCCCTTTTTGTAATATTATTTTATATTAACTTTAATTTCAATCATCTTTTGTTCATTTTTTAAAATTTTATATAATATAGGAACTGATTTATTTTTCTTTTCCCATTTTTATCCACTTTGATGACCCTTCAATAACCAGTCGGGATTTATCTATATCTTACTTCCCAATAAAAAAACATGAACTCATAAAAATCACAGAACTTTCATCTTTCAAACCTTCTTCTTCATTTTATTTAATTTTATATATATTCTTTTTGAAATTTTACTAGATTTTTCTGAATTTGAATTTTTGCAATGGGCTCAGAACAGAATCGTTTTTCAAATTATAATTCGTATATTGCATTTTTCAATAAATTAATACTAATGCCTTATTTTTTGTTCTGCTTTTCGTATTTTATAAAAATAATCATATTTAATTTATTTTTAATTTGCTCTTGGTAGTCAGTCAAATCTATAAATACGATTATATCATACATTTCCGGTAGCAGATAAAAATCACATTTTTAATGCTTTGCTTTCTCTTGGCGGTTCGATTTGAATCTGTGAATAAATTTGCTTTTTACAAAATTTTTATTACATTGATTATTAAGATTCTATTTTCGCCTGTTCTGTATTATATTGTATTTATTTTATTTTATTTTTTATTATTTGTTTGAATAGCTCTCGGTAACTCTTTTTCTATATATATTGTTGATTACCAAATCATTCGATTATATGCATTCTACTCTATTTTTTTATTCTCCTATGAATATCGGGTTCGATTAGAGCTCTCAAAATCAAGCCCATTTTTATGCTCTTTCAGTGGCTTCTTTATTCGCACCGAAAAAGAAGAGCTCTTATTGATTGGATCTCTAAATTATATTGAAAATCTGAATGTATATCACGTTCGCAAAGAAATAATACGATTAACAGCCTCAAAACCGTTAAATTCATTTCGAATGTGTGTCCCAGAACATCAATCCGGCTATAACGGTAAAAACTTATATTTTTTGTGAAAAATAGCATTTTTTTTTAATTTGTTTTTTCATCAAGCATAGCATATAAAAGCTTTAGGTAAGAAATTGATGATCAGTGTGTCTTATACCAGACATACAGCGGAAATTTTCGCACATTCTATTATTATTTGCTCAATTTTCTTATATATGATTTGTGACACATTCCTTGCATACAAAAGTACAATAACCTTTTAATTTTTTGAATTAATGGCATAAAACTGTAGATGGTGATAAAATTAAAACATGTTTAATTGTTCGGAAGCGCACATCAACCCTATAAAAGCAAAAATTTGTATTGTTATTCCCAACCCTATTCCATCGACTAAATTGACACCTTGCTTATTTTCGTATAGATTTTATAGCCAGAATATCGGTTTTTCTGTCAATAAAAAAGTGTATTGCACAGATAAGGTATAATAATTGTGAGAGTTTCTAAGTTTAGAGAATCAGATTGAAACATTTTATAACTCACATAAATAAGATTTTTCATATCTAATGAGATTTTTCTCAAGAAGAAACTTGTGTATGCTTTTATTATCTAATATAACATTTTGATCTTCTAATATACAATCTGTCATATTTTCATCACTAAAATTTTTATTTTGTAAATGTTTATTTCAAAAAATATATTTTTACAGTTTCATTGACGAAATAATATTATTTATAAAATCAGAAATTATATTAATATTTTCTAATAGAAATCTGAACCATCAAACAAATTTTCCTCCTTTTTACGTAACAATCGATCTTATCTGTCTGAATTTCATCTTTCTAATTCTAGCTCTCCATTCTGGATCGCAAAACTAAATCTATCGATTTGTGATTAATACTATTCATCAAGTTGAAAAAACCTTTGCTTATTTCTGCTGGTCTTATTATCATCATTTAAAGATAAAATTTTTGAAGTTTAACGTCCTTCTTAATCTTACAATCAGATCTAAGCTTTTCTAAAACTACTTTTTGCTTAAAATCGGATTCTGCAACTTTGATATTCTTTATTATGAGGCGTTTATCAAAATTTATAATTCAAGGATAATTGAAACACGAAAATATAAATCTATAGGGTAGGGTGCGATATATGAAAATATTATAATATGAACTAAAACATGTTGTTTTAAATTATAATATCTAATTTTTTTACTAGACAGTACATTTAAACATCACACTTTAACATATCAATTATGGGAAAGTAACTGCTCATATACAATTAGAAACAATATTATATATTATGTTGTGAATATGAAAAAGAAAAATCAAGTTATATTATAACGTGAAACTTTATTTTATGATTTTTTTGTGTTATAATATAATTATATATATAATTAAACTTTAAAATTAAATTTTGACCATGGAAGAAATTTAATTAGACATAACTTTCGAATTTTATAATTAAAAATATCCATATACCAATAATATATTTCATTCATCTTAAAGATAAATATAATTTTTTACTATGAATATTTATGTTATATTTTAAAAATAAAAATTTGTGAATTTATAATTTCTTTTACATTTAATTTTCACATTTTTCTCCGACATTCTTCAATCGAATAAGTTTAAAACCTTCTATAGCCATATAAAAATATAGTCAATCTACTAATCGTCTGGTTTTTAAGAATTAGCTCATGATACTTTTTTTTTATCTTTCTTTTAATTTCAAACTTCTCTGTCAAATAAATACATAATTTTGCTATAATTTGAATTTTAATATTGATTTAACATAATATTTTAATAATAATTATATTCAAGCCAGCATTATTTATATATAAAAATGCGCGAGAATGATATTATTAATTCTCAAATGCAATACTAACCATATTTGAAAGAAGTTTTTAACCATATAATTTTGATTAAAATAATACTACACGTCAGTTTGAATATTACAGGGTAAATATGTAAAGATAGAACTGCAAAAAAACTATGGATTTAAAAAGACAGTAAATTTTTATTTCATTTTTTGAAAAACGCTTTAAAATTTTACAAGATTTAAAATATTCAAAAAATGAATTAAAACGTTAAATTGTCATTCGAAAAATAAATCAGATGGTATATAAAACATTAAAATCTAGATAAAAGCCCTGAATTATGTTAATCGAATCTATTCATAGGTTGCAGTTCTTCAAATATCAACTTTTTGGTATTTATATAAAAAAACTAACGGTGTTGATCACATTAAGCGTCGCAAATATAAAGAAAAACAATCCCAGCATACCAATATTGGCTTTGATTACTTGCACATGAGTTCGAATATCGAGTAAAATTGTTTCAGCGCATCAATCAAGTATAATTTTATAGCTGAAAGCTTTCTATTACTTCGATATGTCTGGAAGTGTTTGCTGTATCCATTGCAGCCGGGCGCCATTATAAAATGCACTATTATTTTATGTGTATCTACTTTTTATCTATAATCATCAAAATTAAGGTCTTAGCTTGAATATTAATACCACTCAACCATTGCTAATTTACTGGAATTTTCAAATATTATTTGTCACAAAAGATTATTGGTGGATATTAGAACAAGATTATCTCCATAATATATTTGTTATGCCAATTATTTATTGCGAATCAAATACTTAAATATTATCGAGTTTTTCTTTTTTATAACTATTTAGGTTGATACGATTTTTAACCATAAGATTTTATTCAAAGATTATCGAGTGATTTATATTTTCTCCTCAAACACATTAGGTAAATCTAAATTAAATTGGCTATAAAATTTCAAAAAAAGAAATAATTTTATAAATATAGCCAAATAAATGATTCCTTCCTCATATTTATAGCTCATATAATATTATAACCAAAAGGCGCATATATAGTAAATTAATAACTTATCTAAGAATTTTTTTAATTTTATAACGTGAGTTATCTATCTATTTACACAGCCAAAATTATAAAAAAAATATAGATAAACACGTGAGATACAAAAAGAAAAATAGTAAAAAAGCGAATAAGAACTGAAAGTAACTTTACAATGACATAAATCTTGTAGAAAATACGGTTTTCTACTATGAATATGTTTTTAAAATAAAAAAATTTACATTAATCAACAAATAAATTAGAAAAGAGACTGAATTAGCAACAATTAGACCTGATTGTAATATCGAATTAAAGCATTTGTGTATTTGCCTTATAATGCATATAGGCCATGTTTAATTAATTCACTAGACTACTGGTTACTATAGCTAAAATCACAAAGATAATAACCATATTTATCATATATACTTCATGTAAAATGTATCGTACAACAACGGTTAAATGATTTTATTTTTTTATTCGAAATTAATCATGCAAGTATATTTCTAATTCTATTTTCAAATAATTTTTTTGTTTGGATCAGATGTTGATCAATATATTATAGGTTGAGATAAACACCCATGAATTACTGTTGATACATAAATATATTGAAATATTGGATTTATCTAGTTGCATTTGAAACATTTTTTATGGATAATTCTAACAATAAGGACGTAAAGGTGCAACTGACAAATAAGCATAGTTTATTAAATAAAAAGTTTAAGCAAGACTAATGTCTTCGACTTTTGAAAATACAAAGGTATGTGTGGAATTGTCAAACAATCCATTTAGAATTTTTTGAATTCAGATTTAGAGCAGAAATAGGCTTTATCTAAAGGCATAATTCTGTCAAATACATCATTATACTGATCACAAAACGTTGTTCAGGCAAATATAAATGATTAAAAGGTTATAAGAAATATTTTAATCCGTTATATTCATCTAATTTCGTGATTACAAATGAAAATTCACGCTTAATATTATTTTCTGGTAATTATGTTTTAATATATATGATATTTTTCACTTAAAACAATTTTATTGTCAATTAATAAATTAACAAATAAGCTTGCACAGTCAATTATACCTTTGATGAATTATGTTCGAGTAAATATTATCATACAAGCTTTTAAATTTATTCTTTGTGGATTTAAATTATATTTTATTATATAAAATCTATCGCAGTATATTTTTACAATATTTTGCGTCAGTAGAATTAAACTTTGGTTTTTAAAAAAAAATCTGTTTATTTAGGGAAGCATATAATTTATTTTTTGAATAGTAAACACTAAGATTATCTTATCATTGAGTTTTATAAATATAATGCGAAAAGAAATATTAAATGAATATCAAATAGAATTCGTTGGGGATCATCTAAAAATATAATCTCTAGAAAAAAATATTTTATGTGTTTAAAGCATTTTATTAAATTTCGATATAAAGGGTTAAAATAAAATTGGCTGGAAAAAGTGTAATTTCCAATAATTTGAATATATAAAAATCCCTTTTAAGCATATATAATAATATAAAATATATTTATCGTATTATGATACAATTGAGAGGTGTTTTCTATTTGAAACATTCATATTTAGATATTAGATTGTCAAATTTAACTTTTAAGGTGTCAAATTACAGTGTTATATTATTAATATTAATTAATATAATTTATTTTATCGGGTTTTTTTGTTATTTTAACTTCATATTCTTTCTTAAAGCTTAACTTGATCGATGCTCCGTGCGAAAATCATTTTTATAAGCTATATAAATAGTTACTTCTTCAATGTGTTTTTTATTGCAACTTATTTAATCAATACCATTTAGTACAAGGGATTCCCCCATCTATAATTGAATATTTGTCTCAATTTCATTTTTCACTATATGCTATGATAATCCAAAAAACTGTTGTATTAATTTTCAAAGAAAAATTTTGAAAGCATTCGCATATATGGTAATTTTTACCTATATCAAATTTCTACCTTGGTTTTAAATTGGAGATATAAAATTCTAATCATAAATAAAAATACAATTTCTTAATCAAATACTATTTGATATGCAAAATATCTATTGATTACGTAATAGAAGAAGCTTTTTAACAGATTGTCTAAATTTGAGAAATAAAGCGTCTTACAGGTAATTTATTACAAAAATATTTCATTTTAAATATTGTGTTTTATATAAAAAATATCATTGAATTTATAATTTATTGATAAAATTTCATATAGCCTATAAACTGATTATTTTATTTGTATATCTTCTATATTTTGTAAATATAATTACATAAGTTCTTCTTTTAGCACACAGTAAATCTGTTTTGTAAACCATAACATTATACAAAAGCTTTTAACTCTAGATAGTCGATATTGATAGAAATATTTCTACTAGATAAATATTCTGTAAGGTTTGTCATATAATAATATTGGATAAAACTTACTTGATGTGATTCAAATACCTCTTTTATAAATTCAAAAGAAATCAATTCGAATAAAATATAATTACTTATTCTTTCAAAGTTGTTTTATAAATATTTTTAATAATTATAATTTTCATTTATGTTATGGGGGATAAAAAAAAACAGGAGAAGGAGAACTACAAAGATGAACATTCAAAAACCGATCCTGTAACGATAATCTCAACCGACAACTTGCCTGAAACTCACACGACCACACGTATTCATACCACGGCTCTTCTTACTCTCATAGCCATCTGCAAGAATACACCCGCCGAGAAAGAGAACTGGATTCAAGAGGCTTATACCTCGATCCTAAAACGATTCGGAAGAATGCCGAGATCTGGCTGGCAAGAGTCATTAAAGAGTCACAATGATATTTTCAACAGTCATATGAGCATGACTGAAATTAAAGCTAAATCATCAAACGTTCTAAAAGATAATGATGGGAAAAGAAGACAAGTCCGGAAGTTCAAAGAAATAGAAACGAAAAGAAGAAAACAAAGCGATCAAGAGGAAGACTATAAAACGCTTAACCATTGCATTAACCACGACAGATGCAAAAAAACATTTCTCAGAGTACTGACGGACTTAGAAAGTATGGACATCACAAAAATCCCTAGAACAAGAAAAATACCATATACTAAAGTTAAAAGCGATATAATTGAAGGTCTAAATTTAGCGGTTCATGCGCATATCACTAACCACCGCCCTCAAAACATGTGCGATATAGCAAAGATCTTGCAAGCTGTCCAAAAGAGTTACGAAGAGCTAACATCAAAATCTGTCCAGGAAGGATTAAAATACGTACAAATAAAGGAGGAGAAAATAAAAAGATATGATCAAATTAACACAATCCTCAAATCCTACGTAAGAAACACAGTAAAACTCCCAGAAAGTGAGACAAAATTTCTAAGAAAAATCATGAGACAACATAACAGGATACTCGACAAAAAAAATGATGTCCTTGAAGTAATTACTAACAATAACGATAAAATAAGGATAATAAATAAACAGATAGAGCAATATGAAAAAAGAAAAGAATTTACAAAAACAAACACCCAGTTCGAAGTCAACAGAAGACAATTTTATAGTTATTGACAGATACGGTAAAATCAGAAATTAAGGCAGATAAAGAAAATATTGTGAATTTCTGGTCAAATATGTGGACTAAAAATACGGAAATTTTATACTTCGATACTTACCTGCGCAATAACGCGCTGGAAAACACACCACAAATGGTTTTTATCTCTGAAACAGAATTTTTCGAAATCATCAACTACCTGCCTAACTGGAAAGCTGCTGGATGCGATGGTATATACAACTTCTTCATCAAAAAAATCACAAAATTACATCCAATATTATATGAAACAGTAAAATCAATATGCCTTGAGAACAAAGAGGTAAAAAGCTGGTTCTACTCTGGGATCACATACCTCATACCCAAACAAGAAGTTTTAAATGGATCAGAATTTAGACCTATAACATGCATGTCAAACTTATATAAATTGACAACTAAAGCTGTCACAATGATACTACAGAAAGACGTCGAATCCCGAAATCTACTATCAGAAAACCAACTTGGTACAGTCAGAAGAGTACAGGGAGCTAAAGAACAAGCCATGATAAACGTTGCAATGAACAGTGAATATAATAATGAATTACACGTAACATGGTTCGACATAAAAAAAGCATTCGACTCAATCGACCACGAGTATCTTCTGTCCTGCTTAAAAAATCTTAACATACAAGAATGGATGATTGACTTTATATGTGTGTTAACAAAAAACTGGATGTTATCTCTAAGATTAAACAATGAAGAAATCTTAAAAAAAAAATTGAAAAGGGGATTATACAGGGAGATAGTCTTTCTCCATACTGTTTGTTCTTTGTATGGATCCGCTAAGCCGCCGATTAAATGAAAAGTTTCCATCAATATCCATTAACCTCGATAAGAAGGCATTTACAACCAATCACTTCCTTTTCATTGATGATTTAAAGATTTTGTCGAAAGAAGAAAGTAACTTAAAGCTAATGTCCAATGAAGCAACAAAATTCTTCGGATGTATCGGAATGGAAATTAACATTACCAAATCAGCCACTAACAATATAAATTGCAAAGATATTGCCACAGTAATAGAAGGAAAAGAGGGATATAAATATCTCGGCATACTGGAAGATTCGAAATCAAGAACTAAACCCGAAACGATGGAAAAAATTAGAAAAGAAATGCTAGGAAGAGTTCAAAGCATATGCAAAACAAAACTAAATGGTAAAAACATAATAAAGGCGATAAATGAATATGCGATTTCACTGATAAACTACTATGTGGGTTTATTTAAGCTAGAACCGGAAGATTTTAGAAAGCTAGATGATGAAATTCGGCGAATACTAATAGAAAATGGGATACACTTACAACCATCCAATAAAGAAAGATTATATCTTAAAAGAAATGAACTAGGACGTGGATTGGAAAATATTGAGTTTAAATCCGAAAGAATACTTTACCAACTTTATAAAACCCTAAACCAAGAAAAACGACAATCACCCAGAAAAGCCGCAATATTAAAATTTGAAAATGAAAATGCAACATACTTATCCGATATAAATGAATTCCTCAGAACAAAGTATAGCCTCGTTGACATAGACCTTCCTGCCCTTGAATTAAAACAAAAAGAGAGTTTATTGTGTAAAATAAAACAAAAAACACTACATCAAAAACTCTTGGATGTTCATCAAAATTCAACGCTTGAAATATTAGGATCCTCGAAGTGGCTACAATATGGAAATATCAGACCGGTAGAAGAGGCGAGATTTTTCTTTATTCAGGATAGAAACGTATTCTTTGGAGAAAGATCAAGGTGCCCGCACTGTAACGATCAATAAAAACTGTCGACCACTTAGCAAGCAGATGTAAAAAAATGCTTGGTCATGACTATACAAGAAGACACAACGAGATTGTAAGATGTCTTCACTTTATGTTGGCAAGAAAATACAATTTCAAAAAAACCAAGAAAATCCGCAGACACTCTGTACAGGAAATAATGGAAAACGAATTCGCAGAGATCAAAGTAGATACAAGAATTAAAACAGATATCAAGCTATCGAATGACAGACCTGATATTTTTGTATCTGACAAAAAGAAGAACTGCATCACTCTGATAGAAATTGGCGTGACAAGTATTGACAACATAAACATAATTGAAAACGAAAAATTGAGAAAATATGACCTGCTAGCATCTGAACTTTCATTAATATACAAATGCAAGACAAAAATTATTCCATATGTTATAACATGGGACGGCGTGGTGACACGATATCATAGAAGGTACCTGAAGGAACTAGATGTCACCAACCAGGTTGAGGCATATATTCAAACATTGGGATTGAGAAAAACCCTTGAATTAATAGGTCTCGAAAGAAGGAGGGGTATTGAAGAAGACTTTGGAGAGGAGAAGATAGCCGAAAGTATTCATACGCTGTGTGTACAGAGAATCAAGCAAGCTGTGCCTGAGAACAAAAACTAAAATTACGACTATAAATATAGCCCTTAAATAAAAATCAATACAACGGTCACAAAATATCATAAAAAAATATGTTAAGGAGTTAAAAATCCTTGAAGAAGTAGAAGCATACATGCAAGTTCTCACACTCCGCAAGACTCTTGAACTCATTTTATTTGAGAGAAGAAGAGCAGTTGATGAAGATAGTATAGAGAAGGTGTCAAAAGATGCATCAAGGAGTTGTGCAATATTCCCAATACGCTGAACACGTCTAAATAGATAAAATCGATAAAAAGAAAATTAACCTATAAATAAATAAAATGTAACTTATACTTCTATATATTTATTAACAAGAGAGAAATTATACAGCAAAAAATAAAAATTGATATGCAAAAATATGACATAATAAAGAAAAACTAAATAGAAAATACGTTAATATCGTAAAATTAGTCTTTAATAGAGAATTTTCATCAAAAATAAATGAAAAAATTGTGCAGTAAGGATGTTGATATGGGTGACATTGATGATAAGATAAAAACATTTTTCTTTTACTTTTCGTTGCTGAAGACTAACTAAAAAAATATGGAAAGAATATACCGTGGTTATATAAGATAACATCCATAATAGTTTTTTACTTCATTGCAAAAATGAAGGCTAAAAACTCCAGTAGATTTATTCTGAGACCGTATATTGTATACTATTCACACAATCTATGATCCTTAGAAATAGATTTAAACGTACACAAGTGTTTGAAATCACCAATAAAAAATTATGACCAAAAAATACATTGATGTATAAATAAATATGAATTTTCGATGGGTTAACAAACCTTGGGATTGAGAAAAACCCTTGAATTAATACGTCTCGAAAGAAGGAGGGGTATTGAAGAAGACTATGGAGAGGAGAAGATAGCCGAAAGTATAAATACGCTGTGTGTACAGAGAATCAAGCAAGCTGTGCCTGAGAACGAAAACTAAAATTACGACTATAAATATAGCCCTTAAATAAAAAATACTTTCGATCGGTTAAAAATTTATAATCAATTGGATATAATATTTTAAGCGAAAATAGGTGTCAATGAGGCATAGTTTTTGCGACTGCATATTAATAGGGATATTCTTTTTTAGTATATAATTCAATAATTATTTATGGTTCATGCCATTATTTCCTTTTCTCCCTGCATATATTTTGCAAAAGAATACAAAAAATTAATGAGAGATATAATAATCTAATTATAATAATTACAAAATACGGTATCAGATCTCCAGATGACACAAAAAAATTTTAACACCGATTATGCAATGTTTAATCATTCTTTTATTCAAAAAAATGACTTTTTTCAAATAGAATCATTAATTTACACTAAATTATAAAATTTTGTTGCCTTTATTTTGGCGAAACTAGCATAAAAGACAATAAATATATGAATTTATTGAACTAAATATTAATACAAAAATTTATAAATATATTACAAAACTTCATATTTGTAGACGCAATATCTGAACGAAATCTTTTTTTCTTGTTTGTATTTTTTATTTATAAAATGAATTCGGCAATTCGATCTTTATGACACATAATATATAGTATAATAATGTCATACTTTTAATCTATCAAGCTAATATATACCTTTAAATATATATAAGCTTACATTTTGATAAATAAATTTATAATAGCACATATAATACAATATGACAAATTTATTAAATTTTTTGTAAGATTTAATTTAGAAACAAACGGGTATCATTTGATATTATCTATTTTTATAAATTATAGCATAGTATCAAAATATAAAATAATTTATTAACATTAAAATTTTTTCTATAAAATGCTAGGCACATAATAAATGATGATTTTCTACTGATTTAATAGCAAGTACGCTAAAAATTGAACATAAAATTGTACTTATATATGTGTTTTGCCTGTGATAATATGAATACACCGGATTCCTTATATCTATATGTATAATAATTTATATAAAAATATGAAAAGCATGGGAAAACAAAAAAAAATGTATTCAATCATTTTAAAAGTATAGATAGAAAATAATTTTAAATTTAATATAAGAATTTAAAGGGTACATTGCAAAATTTTTTAATGCCAAATACATATATGAAAGAAAATTTTTTAATTTGGTAAGACACATTTATCAAGTCTTTCTTTTAGAACGTATACATAATGATTAATATATAAAATTATATAAATATAATAAAATTTGTTTAAATTGCAACGTTAAAAATATGCGTGATTTTTTTTTATTACTTGCACATTAAATTAATAGATTTTGTAATTCATCTCAATATTTTTTATCAAATTTTGAATTTTACTGTTGATTAATTTTTTTAGTATAAGTTTTTATATAGAAATAATGTTTTTTTTTGTTAGATCGAAGATCCATGCCTGCGTTTTAAACACTGCGGATTTTTTTTTAGATTGAACCTTACTAAAAATCGGCTCACGCAATACTATTTTTGCTATGAGTTCAAATTAGTTATTTGCCTTTTTCTTACGAACAACAAATTTATAGTATTTTTTTGGATCTTATGATATTTTAAAATCTTCTTTAGACAATAAAATACAAAAGTGACCAATTCATTTTTTAAAGATCTATAGTTATAAAAAGTACAATTAAACCCATAATTTTTTTTCTAAATTTTGCAGAAAGAACGGCTTTGTGACAACATTTCGATAATAAATGATAATTACAAATATCATATATGTGAATGATAGTTTCAAAAAACTAAATTTACTTCATAACTGCCTTACATGTTTTATCTGCTGTAAAACGCGCTTTTTTTATTGAAATAGATGAATTTTCTAGCATAAAGGGACAAAAAAAGACAAATTAGGGTTGGGTGAGGGCTTAGGGTTTAGGGTTTAGGGTAAAAGTCATAATGGCAATTTTCATAATGGCAAATGTCATAATGGCAATTTTTATCGCATGCACTTTTGTCATAATGGCAATTTTTATCGCATGCACTTTTGTAATAATGGCAATTCTCATAATGGCAATTTTCACAATGGCAATTGATCTCGCATGCACTTTTGTCATAATGGCAATTTTTCTCGCATGCACTTTTGTCATAATGGCAATTTTTCTCGCATGCACTTTTGTCATAATGGCAGTTTTTCTCGCATGCACTTTTGTCATAATGGCAATTCTCATAATGGCAATTTTTCTCGCATGCACTTTTGTCATAATGGCAATTCTCATAATGGCAATTGTAATAATGGCAATTTTCATAATGGCAATTTTTATCGCATGCACTTTTGTCATAATGGCAATTCTCATAATACAATTGTCATAATGGCAATTCTCATAATGGCAAATGTCATAATGTCATAATGGCAATTTTCATAATGGCAATTTTTCTCGCATGCACTTTTGTCATAATGGCAATTGTCATAATGGCAGTTTTTCTCGCATGCACTTTCGTCATAATGACAATTCTCATACTGGCAACTTTCATACTGGCAATTTTTTTAGCATGCACTTTTGTCATAATGGCAATTTTTCTCGCATGCACTTTTGTCATAATGGCAATTTTTATCGCATGCACTTTTGTCATAATGGCAATTTTCATAATGGCAATTTTTATCGCATGCACTTTTGTCATAATGGCAATTCTCATAATGGCAATTTTCATAATGGCAATTTTTCTCGCATGCACTTTTGTCATAATGGCAATTTTCATAATGGCAATTTTATCGTATGCACTTTTGTCATAATGGCAATTCTCATAATGGCAATTCTCATAATGGCAATTTTCATAATGGCAATTTTCATAATGGCAATTTTTCTCGCATGCACTTTTGTCATAATGGCAATTTTTCTCGCATGCACTTGTGTCATAATGGCAATTGTCATAATGGCAGTTTTTCTCGCATGCACTTTTGTCATAATGGCAATTCTCATAATGGCAATTTTTATCGCATGCACTTTTGTCATAATGGCAATTCTCATAATGGCAAATGTCATAATGGCAATTTTCATAATGGCAATTTTTATCGCATGCACTTTTGTCATAATGGCAATTCTCATAATGGCAATTCTCGCATGCACTTTCGTCATAATGGCAATTTTCATACTGGCAACTTTCATACTGGCAATTTTCATACTGGCAACTTTCATACTGGCAATTTTTTTAGCATGCACGGAAGGTTATACACGTCAGCGCAATATAATCACTGATGAACTTAGTAATCCTGATGAATTAATCCTATACCTTAATATACGATAAAAAAGAGGGAAATTTTGAGACTCGATTGGTGTTTGTTAGGCTGGCATCCGTAAATGGTAGTTTTGAAATCACTTTTAGAGAAAAAAGTGACTGTAGTATATTTATGAAATGTGTAATATAAGCTTCTTGAGCAAATCGATAGATATAATACTCTTGTATCTCTATAAGTATAAGAAACTAGATGCTGTGGTAAATTGTGACTCTAGTAATAGATGACACACGTTTTCTGTTTTTGACTAAATAAATTTACTATCTCTACGATTATTGGGTTTCTTTTTAACACTTAACTTTGTATTTCTGATGTATTGAGCTATTTTTTTAATTTGACTCCAGTGTTCGATCACTCTTTTCTTTTTTACCTTTGACTATCTTAAAATAAATGCCTCTCATGACTCTAGTAAAATTAGAAATTAAAAATATGTATCGATTTAGCATAGATATAATGTTATGAATTCAAGTTTATTTCGTCGAAAAAAAAATTATTGTAAAGGATGATAATGTAATATCTAACATTCGCTTGTAATAAAAATCGTTTTTTTCTATATAAAAGTAGACTTTCATTATTAAAAAATGTGAATAAAAAAATTGCTCTAGAAACATTCATTATTTTTTTTAAACAAGACAAGAACCTAGCTCATTTTTAAAATTTCAGATCTTTAAAAAATTAATAGCTTTGAATAAATTCTCGCGATTAATATATAGAAGAGGAGAAAATATACGATAAAATACAAGAAAATAAAAATACAGCAAAAATTAAATGTTTATAATCATAGATATAAATTGTTTTAATAATTGTTTTTTGATATTACTATTCTTAATACTATTTATTTTATGGTCAATAACATTTATTTAAAAACTATAATTTATATTTTCATGAAAATTCTTAACCAAAGTATTATAAAGTTCATTTAATTCACCATTTCCCCATTGAATATAAAAATTATAGCCAGAAATGATACAGCATTCTATACAATTTATAAACTGGCGTGAATTATACTCAATAAATTTCCATTAGAATCAATTCAAATTCATCAAAATAGAATGAGTTATTTTTTATTTTATCATTTTATCCCAATAAATTATATATTTTCATTTAATTTACTTATTTTTCTACATATTTATTATGTTCATAAATATTAAAAACACTTTAATCTATAATTTTTAGTTTTTATACATATGTTAGCACACTTTTCTTCGATACAGAAGCAAAATATTTTTGAAAATTTTTTTTTTGATTTTATGTCACAAATGTATGTCTAAATACACATAATGATGCAAACTAAAATATATACATGTTAGTGTTTCAAAACATTACTAAAAAGATATAATGGATATAAATTAAACATATTATTAATTTTCTGACATTATGGATAAATATACTTAATTAATGGCGAATTAAATTTATAAATCTTTTTTTTTTAATTTTATAAAACTAACATCTATTCGTTCCTACAAGAAAATGTGATGATTAATTTTTGATTCCATATTTTATAAAAATAAACTGTTTTCAGAATCTAGTACAATGAAGATACTTCGTATGAAAACTTTTTTTGAAATCTACAAACTTTAAATAATATTTACAATTAGAAAACAATCTATTAAAAGTAATATTTGTGACAAATAGAAATAAAATATTAGCTAATAATTTTTATAGAAGCCAAATTTATTATCTATGAATTAAATCAAGTCGGAATTGAAAATTATAGCAAAAATTCATAGTAAATAGTTTAGAAATGCTATATATGCATTTAATAATAATTTTAAACAAATACAATATAAATGAAGAATTAAACAGCAAATTTATTAAATTATGAGGGTGTGATTTAGATATATGTGAAAATGGAATAATCAGAGAATAAATATGTTAAGAAGTAAATTTACAAGAAACATAGAATATTTTATTCTAAAATTATTCAGAGACAAAAAAATATACAGGTGAAATTTCAATTTATTATTAAATATTTCCAATAAAAAGTTCAGACAAAATTTTGGCATGCCTTCGGCGCAACTTTAACAAAACCAAAAATCTTTTTCTTCTCTTGGCCGCAGCCGATCTTCTTTTTCTCCACCCAAGCTTCCAATTAATTTTTTAAATATTCCTGGCGAGAGGACACAAATCTCCCGCCAATGCCATCCTCCAAGCAGCAGAAAAGTTGTTATGGGCGTATTAACCCTGTCGATAACAATCATGGGAATGATTGTCCGATTTCTTCTCGGGATTAATACATACATCCCGAGAAGATTCATGTCTGGGCAGGATTTAAATAAACATATACCAAATTAAAAAAAGTAAGAAAATTGAACTTAATCATATATTCTTAGATAGGTTGTTCAAAGCAGTATTATTTTTAAATTTATTATGGTAAATGTATTATTTTTTTTTAAAAAAGCTTTATCGATAAATAAAAATAAAATTTGAGTTAAATAATATATAAAGTATGGATTGCTATTACTTCTGTTAAAATAAAAAGCAGCTAAGTTATAAACAACAACCAGCTGTTCTCTTTTTGTTCTGATATATAAATTTAAAGAAAAACAAACTTATTATTGATATTTATACATATTTACAGAATAAAAGAATACAAAGGCATATATAAAATATTAAACTATGCATTTTTATATACAGATTTATGACTTTTATATATTTTTTTTAAAAAGCACGAGGTTGTTAAACGCGACATAGGTAAAGTTTCAGAGGAGAAAAAATATAATGGCAAATAAAAGAAAATGTACATAAAAATAGAAATCAAACTTAATACACACACTTATGATTACTAATAAAATCCATAAAATCGCAAATATATTCACAATGGTATAGTATTATATGTTCTAAAAACAAACGTTATTAAGCAAAAAACAGTAAATTAATATACTCCTGTAACTATATCTGTCCATAAAAATATGGAATCATTTGGTAAGACATAAGAAACAGTATATCATAGATACAGTTTTCTAGAATTGATCCTTTTTCTTATAGCTATCAGACAAATTAAACATCATTTTTATGCCAATCTGAGTATTTTATGCAACAAAATCATTATATAAGTACAATAGACAAAAAAATTGTTTTTGAATATATTATATTTTATATCAATCTTTTATCTTAATTTAAAGGACGTATTTAATATAACCTATACGGCTATTTATGCATCTATACACGCCTCAAAATGCGCATTTAGTATCTTTAGCTTTAATTTTACGGTAATATACTCAATTATTAAAAAATATTTTATTTCTTGCATCTTTTGTTTAAGCTTACCCTACTATTATATTCTTTTTCCCGCAGAAAACAATGACAAAAAAGAGTTTTATTTTGCCATAAAATACTTAATACAAGTTAGATAGATAATGTTGTTGTAAAATTTACTGATTAAGTTATATTTAAGACAGTAAAAGTTCCAAAAAAAAACTAAAAATAACAATAAAAAAAAGTAAAAACGTTTAAATTAGTATAATAAAACACATATACACGTAAAAATATTTATCCAAACTTTTATATGACTATCTTTCTGTATATGAGAAGCATTCCAAAAATAATTTTTCTTTTAAGATCGAAACTAATAAAAATAAAAAAAAACTTTCTTTTCATGGTAAACTTATATCAATTGACATAAAACTTTTTATGCTTTATTATTCATGATTGATTTATCAAAAGAAAAAAAAGAAAAAGAAAGAAAAATACTCATAGGACCCTTAAAGTATATTTTAAGAACTTGAATCGAAATATAATATGTTTAGAATGATTATAATATATGCCATTACATATGTTTTCTCATTTTACGATATAAAACATAATTTTATAAGATAAAGCCGCTAAAATAATGAAAAAAATAGTGATCTAAATCAACATATAAAAGTTTCAAATTTATAAAAAAGGCATAAAACATTAAAAAATAATGCATTATCACATAATAGCACTAATATGGTGCATCTATATCTGTATTCGAACGGAAAAAAACATTGATTTTGGGATTTGAGAATTGATATGATGCCCAAAATGTATGTAAATGAGTAAGAGTTTCTAAAAAAAGATACATCTCGAAGCAATAAAAATAGTTTAAAAAAACGATAACGGGTGATAATATATTTAATGTGGTATATTTTGGTTTTTATTGGAGAAAGAAGAATAAACACAATAAGTAAAAAATTAAATCACGTTATAAACCACATTCAATGTACAACAATAACACAAAAGCCTTGTATATTATATAATAAATAGTAATATAGCAGTACAATTATCCGCTATTATACAAAAAAACTATAAATATGATTATTAGTTGCAATGAAATAGCGAAAAAACCATAGAAATGGTAATATATTTTACAAAATAGTTCTAGATGTGTTCATGTATGTAAAATATCATTTTATTGCCATTAAAAAAAACATATTATACATGTGGTATTCGGCTATTTAGGCAAAATCGAGCAAAAAGCAAAAAAAAACGTACAAAAAACTTTGAAATACAGTTCTTCAAATCGAAAGTAACACGCAAATGGTTTTATTTATGTGTGGCTAGCTATTAATTTTTACAGAAAATTAAGTATTTATTAAAACATTAAGTATGAAAGATCTATAAGAAAGTTTTGATTTTAGTGTACATTTATCACGATAAAGCCTGTAATTCATATATTATAAAAATATTTATAAAAAATATGAGAATTACACAACAAAAAAAGAATAAAACTACGTCTTTTAAATATAAAAATAACAGAACATATAAAAAATACAATAAAGATAGTAGTTTATATTCAAATTATAATATCATGGTACAGGACTCTTCAATATCGTAAAAAACTACAGATTTAGTAATAACAATAGATAATGGTTTTATGTGTGTTTATAATCTATTATACGTACAGTCAGCTATATTTTTATTTTAGAAGAGTAACTAAACGGTAAAATCTTATATATTATAATTATATGCTATAAGAAAAGAAAAAAAAACTTGAAAAAATAATAATTTCCTACGAATGGAATCTTATAAAAAAAATATAAGAATACACTAATTTTATTTCAAAACGCATAAAATTTTCAATATAATTATTCTTAAAGAATTCCATATAATAAAAATAATTATTTATCGATATTAAGATTTTATTTAAACAACAATGAATACCCGCAAAAATACTATAAAATATGGATACATTTATAATATTTACTTATATATTTAAATAATAGATCAGTATGCAAAATAAAAAAGATTTTTTTTCAATCGAACATGATCTTATAGAGATGGAAATAGAATCCGAAGAACATCTTCTTATAAAAAAATAAAATTTTTTGGAATTTAAAGATAAAGATCAAAAAAGTATATAAAATAAAGTTGTGTTTTTTGAGGTATAATTTATGCACGGAAATTAAATCTTCTTTGTAATTCTTTTTCGTCAACTTACGTGAAAGAATACATCAAATTATTTGAATTTACTTACTTTTTATTTAGAAGAGTACAATAAATTCTTACCGACGCAGATTTCTAGTGTATATATTGTTTAAAAAGTAAGTTTTTTTATGCATCAATAATATTCGAATTTCTAAATCTAAAAATAATATATTCATTAATAATAAAAATTGTAAATGTGTTAAAACTTATTCTATATAAATTAAAATAAACATGCACAATCTAGGATTTAGAAGTATTAGGCATTAAAGGGAAGAGAAAAAAGACATTGTTATTATAAAAAAAACCAAGAAAAATTATTAAAAATAAAAGTTTTTATGACTTTAGATAAAATAATTACGCAAAAAGGTGATAATTGTGAAAAAAACAAATCATATAATGTCACTGTTTATAATGTGTAATATTTTTTGAAAGTAATTCTTTGTGGATTTTATTGTTGGCATTTAAAGATAAAAATACTAACTTTAAGATTTTAATGTTATCATAGTGATAATGTCGAAGATAAACTAAAATATGTTAAAGGATAAGCAGAGCTTTGTTTTTTTTCGAATATATGGCTTATTTCCAGGGAAAACGCATAATTATGTACACAATGAATAATTTATCAGTTATACAGAAAAAATATCGGTAAAATAGATGAAAAAAAGCGGGTAAAAATCGTATTATTTTATTTTCTTATCTAGAAAAAGGGGTGATTTTAATTAATAATCATTTATAATCAGTTGTGTTTCTGTATATTCAAAATAAACATCCTTAGAATATAAAACAGGTTTTAAAACCAAAATATTAAACAAAAGTATATTTTTCGTTTCTCTTAAGTTTTGAAATGTATTTGCTTTGTATAATTATATTCTTTGCAATAGAAGTACATCTACGAGTTATACTAGCATTATTTTATGATAAAAATGATATAATCCAATTTCATACAAAGATACAATTCAGTATATGATTATACATTCTTATCAGAAAGAAAAAAATAAAAACTAAGATTATTGTATGCAAAAAAAAGCAAGATATATAATGACAACATAAGATGTAACGCCTTATAGAAGCTACTGGTCTTATATAGATTGGGGTACGAATTTGATATATAGTAAGCAAATTAATATTTTAAAATCTTTTATTTAAATCAAAAACAATTAATTTGAAAATAAATTAGCGAATTTTGATTTATAGCTATATATAAATATCATATAAAGATTTTTATTTGCAATATATATTTTATGAATGCCAAGTATATAATTATTATGGGAGAAGAATATTTAGATTACCTCTAGCTTAATAACAAGTCAATAAAGAAAACTTCTTTATTATTCTAGTAAAGCAGTCAAAGTATAGAAATTCAATATTATAAAACATTTATATACACATAAAAATTACAATTTCGATCAAATAATTTAAAATGTATAGATTCGCGTGTTGAAAGATAATATTTTAATTTTAGCTATAGAATATAACTACCGATATAAAACTATATTTATAGCATAGAGGACAAAATTAGTCTATAATGTTTATAATTATTTGTATAATGAAAAAAAATAATATCTAAATTGCTCTTATTTCTTTTTTTAACTGTCAAACTATAATAAAATTTATCATACATATTTGAATATATATACAACAATTATATAGAGCAAATATTGATAAGAACGAAATGATAAAACAAAATATTGCAAACTAATAACTAAAAAAACAGTCAATTGGTATTTTATACTATGTTAGATTAATTACATTCAATAACTTAAAAAATAAAAGTAAAAGACAAATAAAAATGCGTTTTTTTGCAATTAACACTTTTTTGATGATCTTATATTGACAGAAAAATTAAAATGTCACGAACATGTATATGGTCGGCAATAAAAAAAAACCCGAAAACCAACCAGAATCTTTAAAAACGGATATAAACAATCAACAAAAGTATTATCTTTTATATATTATATAAAATCTAATTATTGTGTGAAAATATCCTAAATTATGAATTAAAATAAAAATATGGAGATATTTTTCTGCAATATTAAATACTGTCTTTATACACATATTAGGTAATATAAATTAGTTTAAATGTCGGGAAAATACTTTAATTTACTTAGATAGGGTGTTGTTTTTTATATTTTATGAGAAACTAAATTGATTATTAGAAACAGGTAAAAAAGAAAAACAATAAATTTTTTGTGTTAAACTCGCAAAAAGTAACAATTTATAAATTTTTAAAGTTATAGATGTAATTCAATCATGCAAAGATCCGAATTTTCAAAGAAATATGGCAAAAAAATCTTTTTTTTATTGCACCATAAAACTACTAATATGCTATTTTTATTGTTAATTGGATGCCATAACTTGTATTTTACATAATTAAGATTTTTTAGTAAATAAAAAAATCTTTGTATCATAAATAAGATAATAATTTTTAAAAATAAAAAAGCATGCAAACATACAATTTAAATAATTTGAAACATATGAATTCGTACGAAATCGTATAATATTATAAATTTGTTAAATAGAAATATCAAGTATAATTATCAAGAAAAAAATTTATTATTAATAGATAATAAAGATAGTCTTTAGACGCCTAATAATATATTAACGTAGTAATTACCATATTTTTGCATGTTTTTATATATAATACAAGCTTAAAACAAAATTAATATATGCGTAAATTTAATATTCAATTTATTTGAGATATTAATGTTATAATCTAGCATTTATTTTAGTGTTTAATAACACAAATGAGTGAAAAAAGGATGTAAAACATTAAAAGTAATCAAAACATTAAGTTAAATTTAGAATAGCATCAATCTTAGATCCAAACATTACTGATTCATAGACAAATGAGCAAAAGATATATGTTTAAACCATCATAAACATCTATTAAATATAAAGATAGAGTCATATCATACTCTAGAAAGACTAGATTTCCTATAACTATTGCGTTCTGACAAATGCATAAGCCCAAGAAGCAGATTTTTATCCATCATTAGCTTCTTCTACGTGTAATTTATACCAATTTAATGAATCATAGTTTCACATACTAAACCACCAACACAATACTAAAAACAGCTATATCACGTGTTTCAAATAAATGCCATAAATTTCTCAGAATAATTCTTCAAATGTATATTCAGAAAATAAATCAACAGCAAAATACATATATCTATAACAGTTTCTCTATAAAAAGTTAAAAACAAAAAAAAACCCGCTTTATTTATACCTATATTACACTGTACTTTATAAATTTGTTCTCATATTATAAAACCACTAGCAGGTATATCTTTGACCATACAACACTTCAGACAATACTATACGGCAAGTAAAGTCAATTTTTTCTACTTGTCTGCATTTATGAACTTTCACTACATATATTTGAAACCAATTTTCTTAGTGGAACTTCATGATATAGATGATGAACCAAAATATTATTGCAATGCATCAAAAACGTAGTGCAATAGGATTTAGCTGCTATCTCTACATGTCACATCAGATATAAAACTAAAAATTCAATTGATTTATCACATTAGCAAATTTTAATTAGTACGTCACCTATTTCCAAACTTGTTATAAAACCAAGAAAAAAAACTCTAAAATAAGAAGCCCCTTCATATTTTTATAATGCCATGCTAAAATATTCATTATGACTTCCCTGTCGCTTATTTTATTCTAACTATAAGATTACCACCATATATGTCTTCTTCATGCTGAACCTCAAACACTAAAAATGGATTGTGTTTCACTCACCATACACATTGATCAACCTCCAAACCATTTATAAGTTTCAAAAAACACATTCCTTTTTAATTTTTCTTTTCGCTTTTAAAAGCCTATGAATTCATAATCGACTAATATTTCTCTGCGTCGTCTTTAAAAATTCAATTTAAAGGGGGAATTTTATAATTATCAATATAGGATAATTCAAACATATTGGCATAAAATAAAAACATTCAAAACCATTTTCGATATTATAAAGGGTAGAAAAAATTAAATTAAAGATTTGTAATATTCACATCAATGCGTGATAGGTCATAAGCTATGAAATTAATAAAAAAAATATTATTAATTAAACCTTTTAAAGTGATATTCCTGTTACTACATAAAAAACACTAGTTTTTATATCATTTTATAGTTGTGTTTTTTTCTATATTATGTTTTAAAGAAAGAAATAATCTGAAGTGTAAAATATTACAAGTACGGAAAATTATTTTGCAAAATAGAAGAATATTTAACTCCATCCAAAAATGTTGATATTTTAAATATAAAATTTCAGTGCAAACTTCCGTATTGATTTCTCCAAAAGATCAAAAAATTATTTTAATGAAATTACGTCTAGGTTCTAGAGAAACTTATATCAGCCAAAAAAGGTAGAATTACGGAGAATAAAAGGATTTATTAGGGGTTGAAATAAATTAAGCATGACCATATAAATCTACACTTAATACATAACTATATTGTAAAAAAAAAGAATCTTAAAATAAGTAAAAGTACTAGCTTGACACATTAAATCATGCTTCTTTAAACTAATAAACAAATAATAAAGGTTTAAAATTATCTAATACCTGTATAATAATTTTAAATATAGCTACACGTGTTTCAATTTTTAAAAAAATATGTTTCATATTTTAGAGTGTTCATAATACTGTCTAAAGAATAAAGGATCATATAACGAAAAAAAAACTTCATTTCAATGACCGAAGAAATAAAACTTAATTTATTTTACTCAATACAAGCAATAATTTAGTATTTATATGTATAAATCATATCTACCTATAAAAAACAATATGAAACAAGCAGTTAAAAACTAAAACCGCTTTATGTGAACCTATAAAGTATACATGCACACATTATATAAAACTATTTCAATTGTGTGTATTCTATTCATATGTGATACGTCGAATTTTTAGATATAAAAAAACTAAAGGATTGTAAAATTTTTTTTCACAATAAGAATCTACTATATTATTGTCAGATTTTATATAATAATGAGTAAATGCAACAATTTTAAGGATCACATGTATGTCGCAGTAACAAACATACACGCATAGTATAATAACAATTTTCAAAAGATTAGATTTATTATCCCAATAATTATCCAAAGCATTTTAATATAAATTCAATTTTATTTAGCAAAATGAAGTTAGTTAATTAGAAAAGTATTTATAAAATATTATTTTTCTACTATAATTTTTAATAAATATATGATGCTCGATATAACAACTAATTCTACTAGATTTTACTAATATACAAAAAAAATTAAAAAGAACTAAAAAATAAAATAAATTACCCTTACTTTATATAATGACTTTGATTTCTCATAAGTTCAATTGTTCATCATTAAGAAGTATGTCCCCATCGTCAAATACAAGATAATTTCTATCATTAAGTTCGTTTAACACCTTTATCCATATTTCACGGGATAAAGTATTAGCGATAGTTTCCTTTATCCCTCTCTTTCTAAAAAATGTCTGATATAAAGATCTCTCTTTTATAGAATTTATCTTGTTTTTACATAAATATTTTGCTATTTTAGAATAATAGAAGGAGCTCAGATGCGATATATCATTATAAAATTGTAAATTTTTAAATTTGCCTTGCTTCACATACTCATTAACACGTATATTAAACTCATTTAGATCTTCATACATTTTTTCATCGTTATTTGGGGTCTCAATAGTCGATTCTTTTGTAGACGACGTTACTTTATTTTTACACTTTATAGTACATATTTTCTTTTCTGATTTTGTATCATCGTCGCCACTGATTTTTTTTTGATTTCTGTTATCGTTGGAAAAGTTAAGTAAATCTGAGTGATAACTTTCTTCGGCTTGATTTTCCATAATCATTTTATTTTTACCATCATCTTCTAAATGACCTCTCTCAGAATCATATTTATGGTTTTCTGTTTTTTGTAGATTTTGTTGACACTCTAATCTCATGGGTGTATTTTCATTGCATGAATTGTATTTTTTTGGTATTTTTTCTTTTAGGCATATTTTTCTTTCACGACATTCATGAATCTCATTTTTAATTTGCGGCACTGTGACTTTTTTATTTTCGACTCTTTCTAATCGCTTTATGCATTGATAAATCTTCCCTAATTCATCAAAAAAGTCAAAATTATGTATTTCTTTATTAATATGTCCACTTTCGTACTTTTTAATATGGGACATGAACTTTTTTCTTTTTGATGCAATTTTACGTTTCAAATGATTTAAATCATTGACTGTTTTTTCATTTGCATGGGTGTGCTTATCTATACCCTCTTTTATTATATCTAATTTCTTTGTGTTTTTCTTTATATTTCCAACTATTTTTTCTTTAAAATTTGCATATATATTCTCTATATCACACGTACTTTTTATTTCCTCAATTGTTTGTGACTGACTGTGAGTTTTAGTACACGTCGTATTCACAATTGGATTATTAGACGACTTGTTTTCGCTTATTGTTACTTGTTCTTTGGTACTTTTATTCTGAGGTAATTGTGATATGTTTTCATGATAATTGCTTTCTTTTATTTCCGATTCGGGTTCATGAACGATTTCAGTTTTGGAGACTGTTTCCAAACTATTTATATTCTTCAAAAAAAACTTCTCAAACTCTTCTCTTATATTCTGACTGTTTATTGGGGCTAAAGCCAATTGATTTTTATTTTCTTTACATCTATTTAGATTTTCAATTGATCCCAAATTGTTTGTTGGTAAATTTTCTGTTGTATTTGTGACTAACGTAAAATCCTCTAAGTTTTCACCTGCAGAGTATGTTGGATTATCTTTAACTGCCTTTAAGTTTTGCCTTGGAAGTACTATTTCGTTCTCATAAGATTCTCTTACATTATATTCTGGATCAGCATGTAGATAATCATTGGCCCAATCATTGTCATAATCATTGTCGACTTCAGCATTATTAAGTACATTTTCATGTATTTCATCATTCCGTATATTTCTCGCATTATTAAGCCCCAGATTAAGCGGATAAATGCTATCTGTTCTATCATAAGAGGATGGCTGTGTTACTCTTTTCGCTAAAAAATCATCGTTTCTGCTTTCATTATACCATCCAGTCATGCCATGATCACTTTTATATGTGTACTGTAGATTCATATTTATATGCTCTTCTTCAAATACTTCGTTTTGATCATCATAGGTATTGTACAAATTTGTTGGATTTTCATTTTCATCGTCTATAAAAATTTTTAAATCATTTAATTCTTCATTATAATGAGCAGCTGTTTTTTTCACGTAATTCCGTTTAGAAATTTTGCATATATATGCATCGACCATCATAGCTAGTTCCAAACTCATTGTAATATAATTTTTGAGGTATGGCGCGTATTTTATCATCACCTCGCGAAAACTTAGCGAGTCAACATCAATATAGGAGGCTCTCTTTCGCAAATCGCTAATCTTTTTTACAGTTTTAGCGCTTTTATCGCTTATTGGGCGAATTATATTTCGAATTTTTCTTGTGTTCATGAGACCACACATCCCTAATCTCACATCAAAATATATGGACTTATAATTTATCCTTTTGTTATAATTAATTTTGCTTTTGTAATCACAAACATGTATGTTATACCCTATCCATGCGTTGAATTTTATTTCTCTAGGATAAAAAGTTCTGGTGTCAAAATCTTCATCTTTATTAGACTGTATCCAATTTTCGAATAGTTGAACAGTAGACTTTGTATCAACTTGAACTATATTATTTGATATTTTCACTAAGAAATACTGCTCGTTGCGATCCTTTTTATAAGCTTTAAAACCAAATGAATGTTTTCTTTTTAAAAATGCAGTTTTTAAACCCAACACAATATCTTCAGATGTTTGATTGTGCTCATTTTTAATCAGCTGAATTTGTTGATAAAATTGAGACATTCTATTATTTTCATTTGCTGAAATTAAATCCATAAAATAATCGGAAATACTAATTGTCTCGTTAGTATCAAGATGATTTTGGATATAATCAATATCTGTTTTATATATAAGATCGAAATCAATTTTATAAACTGTTGTCAACTCTCTTATTAGTTGCTTATAAATCAAATCGTAAGAAATAACAATGTCATTATCAATGACTTCTAGATTCTCAATTGCCATATTTCTGACTGTAGGATGTGTTCCTAATGAGTGCTCTATTAAATTTTTTATCATCCTAAAACGATTTCTATGTACATATTCATCATCACACAATTCTTTTACTTCATTCAGAAGTCTCTCATCAAGAATAAAAATGTCATTTTTAAGATTTTCTTTATGAAAAAGGGGCATAAAATATTTATCCAAGTATTTTGGATTTCTAGAATCTTTAATGTACTTTTTGACAAAAAAGTTCTCAAGAATGACTAAATACAATAAAGAATCAATTTTATAATATTCACGAGAAATTTCAGACGAAACTGTCTCGAAACTTTTTTTAATGCTACTAAATAGCAATTTAGCGTCTTTTACATTAACTATGGCTTTTTCACAAAAAGTATGCAAAATAGAATCAGCCTCGACGAAGGCCACTGAATCAATACAAACTTCTAATCTTAATTCATTTTGGGTCTTGCTTGCGATTTCTATGGATTCTCTAACGATATCTAGAGATTTTAAACAATCCCATTTAGGATTCATCAAAACATGAGATAAGCATTTGTTCAAACTATTTTTTTTTATAAAATCTTGCCTATAAGACCTCGGACATATATAAGAGGCTAATGATTGGTAAAAATTAAGTTTTAAAAATCCATCACTTGTTATTTGGCAGCTTGTGCCTTCCGGATAAATGGCATTCAATACTTCTTTTTTTTTACATTGAGTTATAACTTTTTTGTTCAAGTTCGTAATTAATTCGGAACCAAATAAATTGTATGTATGATCTTTCGATTCTACGTGAAAATTTTCAGCTGCCAATGCTATCACTACATGACGATTTTTATTTTTTTTTATACTCTGTGTTATACTTAGTGCAATATCTAAATAAAAAATGCTGCTAAGGTCAAATGAAAATGCACTTCTCAATATATTTTGCAACTCTATCATACTCCTGGCTCTAATCTTGTTTTTTGAACCATACGATTCAATAAAGAAAAAAGCATCTTTTTTTGCTATGCTCGATAAATTTTTAGTATTGAAATAAAATTTCATTAGCTGCAAAAATTCTGATCCGTTAAATTCAGCATTAATACTAATGCTATTTTTCATCTCACTAAGTCTTTTAATTTCTATTTTCATTTTGTCCACTATGTTTCGAGAATATTCTTGATTGTTTTTTTCGCACTTGTACTTAAATTCCATGCATTTATTAGCAAAATATGTATTTTTTGCATCTATGTCCTCTTTGTTATTACAAAGAGGAATGAAAAGCCATATTTGATATTCTGTAGATAGAATAATTAGAGACCCTATGTAAAAGTGTCCCAAGTTTACTGCATTTATGGAACCATTTTTACTAAACACATAATAGTTCTTAGTCAAAATTTTTCTGCTATATAATTTTTGAGTATTAGCAAGGACATTTATACTCACAACCGGATTAGTAATTATCTTTGCAAATTGATCAATTGGAAAAGCTCCACACAGACCATCTAAATCATAACTTGTTGTGATATTCGCACTAAGTTTTTTTAATTCGACTTTTTTGTTACATGTAACTTCAGCGTTTCTAGCTGAAAACAATTCTTCGTTTTCAATTTCATTCAATATTTGATTTTTTTCGTTTTTGTTTAAATCATTCCAGATTTTTACGTCATCTGAAAACTTAACGATACCATAGAGATCTCGCAAAGTCATTTCATCATCAATACAAAAAAAATAGTGTATTATTTTTTTCAAATACAAATTTTCAAACCACTTGAATATTTCTATCGGTGTTATATTTTTAAATGTATAGGCTATCTTTTCTACACTAGAATATGTTAATCTTGGCATTTTGAGTGCAAATCCGTTTCTAAAAAATACTATTCCAATAAATTCTCTATAACTTTCATTATACATCAGGGGGTTATACTGCTCAAACGGATGTTCTAAGATTATGTTGGTTTCAAGCAGCAAGTGTGTCATCACTAAATCAACTACGGAATTGGAAAGATTTTTAAATCCAGGGAATTTATGTTGCAAAAATCCAAGCATTATATTATTCTCAGAAAAAATTTGAACGCGTAATTCTTTTATACGTTCGACAAGTCCTACAATATTTTTCTCTACTTCAATAGTTTTTAAAATAAATTCTACGTTCATTTTAGAATAATGTACGCCATTAAGTTATTTTATAGAAAAAACAAAGGGGAAAAATAGGAGAAACAATAAATAAATGACACGTTTACGTAGAAATATAAATGCTTTTTATTGATGCGATAAAAAGGAACAAATAAAAGATTCAATTTTTAGATTCTCGAATATATATTGGATGCGAATTTTTCTTGCCTGTGCATATAATAGATTGTGTAATTGAATCAAAGTACGAGTTATAAATACATATCGTCGCTTGATTTCAAACTTATCACGGTACAGATTAGTTATACGATTTGTATCTTGTATTTTTTAGACAAGAATGCGCTTTACAGATAAAAAACTGCAATTTAAAGGTAAACATTACAACATGAGCTTATTTCATAGTGGTGATTTCATATTACAATAAAAAAAGCCTTATATATAAATTTCGATGTTCTGTGTTGAAAATAAATGTTATATTAAATATTTTTTTATACTATTTTATAATCCAATACAGCATAATAACACAAAAATTATACAAATATTATTAAAAACAGTGCAAATTAAGTAACTGACCATAAAGAATCCTAGATACGCACAGACAGTTGTTAAGATCTCTTCACTTATATAATTATTTATCATTTCGGTATAATGTAACATAATAATGTTATATGTATATTCAAAAATTATAAAAACCCGATAATTCTCACATGAATTAGAATAATCGAAAAAGAAATCAATTTAACTTGCATAGACTTCTTACCAATTCTTGTTTCTCTATTTTTTTTCTTCATCAGGCATAACCTGTTTGTGTTTTTTCCTTTAATCTAGCAAAAAATAATATTTTTGTGATTCGTTAATCATGAAACATATATCTTTTATCAAAAAAGAATCATAGTGTTTTGTATTTTTTACAGCTACATATCATTATTTATTATCTGAATTAGAACAAAAAAACACATTAATTTAAGATAATATGACATTACTATAGAATCTAGTCATCATTAATTTCTATGTATTTATATAACTATATAATATTATTTCATTACGAAAAAGAGAGTTGCTTTTATTTTCACATAGTCATTGCAAGATTCTGCGCATTATAATTTGGTTCAAACAATAAATTGCATCAAAAATAGTATTTTATATCTTTCATATATCACAGTTGCATTCATTCTTATATTTTTTTATTCATCATTCAAGTACAAATTTTTTTCTTTTTCAAAATATTGCACAGTATTATCAACAGCATTTGCAATAATAATAGAATACCAAAAGCAAAAGTGTGATACTGGTCCCGTTCTCGATAATTTTGTCTGTAAATCGCACAGTAAATTTCTATTCTTCTGTTATCGGGTGATACAAATCCCAGTATTCTTTTTATCTTATCATGTTTCTATTATTTCAATCATATATTATTATTTTTATATTATTTTGTTTCATACATCTAATTTCTATTGATTAAATAAGTTCGTCGGTATTTTGTAGGGTTATAGATTTTTAAGGCATGAAATGTCATTCTACATATCTTCCTCGATAATTTTTTTAGTATCAAAAACTCAACAATTATGTATTCCGTATTCTAGAATCCATTCTAAAAATAAAAATCTTCAACATATTTTTTTCTCCTTTACCTCTATAATGTGTGTTGTCTTTATTTAGGAGGACAACAAATAAAACTTCACATTCATATTCATAGAAATCGCCTTAGCAAGAATTCTTTAACTACTACTACTTTCGATTAATGACGGCAGATCATTATTTATGTTGTAGTTAACTACCATGTGTTATCATAGATCACATTCTTGTTATATTAATTTCATTTATATCATATCTTAAAATCCTCAATTTCTAATAAATCGAATACTGAACTTCTTGCATTAACCTTCAAGTAACTTAAGGGAAACATTAATTAATAAATATTACATTCGATATGGTTTAAATTTATGACGTGTTTTTATAAGATTTTGTTAAATATATGTAATTATATATCCTATATTCACATATATCCATTTTTTTTACACGTTTTTATCTAATAGAAGCCACATTTTCATTTTTTTAGTTGACTACTTACATAAAATTCCAATTGATTTCTACAATTATAAATTATTACTGCGTCATTCTTAGATTCTTAAAGATCGAGAGGGCTGCCATAATATCTTTCATTATAGTAAATGTCAATGAAGGGTGCAATATTTTTTGCTTTTAATCGTTCGAGCATGAATTATAAATATTTTGTACATTTCGAAAATTAAATCGTAGCTATATCCTATTTAAAAGCACAAGATATCAAATGAAAATACTAGTTATAAAAATACTATAGTTTTTTAAGAAAAACTGATTCCTTTATTTGTCTAGAATTGTTACAATTGAACTTATTATCATTATCTTTTTTGCTTCTATCATACTGTGCACTGAAAAAGAAAAAAAGATAATCTTAAGTTATTTATATAGTTGCAAACATATGATGTTCTGGTATTTTTAACGGATGATATAAAGCATACTATATTTTTAAACGGTTCATTATGCATCATTGAATCAGCTTTGTCACTTTTATAAGAATTTTTGCCATATAAAACATTATTAACAATTTAAAATTGTCATAAATTGTTTAAAGCCATCATTAAATATATCTTTAAAGATCTTACGCTTGTTTGCTGTAATAAATGTATCTATCTTATATAACAAGAACATAATGGTTTTTCGTACATGAATATACTATTAATAAGAGTTATACTCTATATTTATAAGGAACAAACAATTTACTACATTTAGCTATTCTTTTAAACATCACAAAATATCTTTTTTTTAAAGATTAACCACCGTTTAAGGGGTTAGGGTTAGGGGGGTTAGGGGTTAGGGGGGTTAGGGTTAGGGGTTAGGGTTAGGGGTTAGGGTTAGGGGGGGTTAGGTTAGGGTTAGGGTTAGGGTTAGGGTTAGGGTTAGGGTTAGGGTTAGGGTTAGGGTTAGGGTTAGGGTTAGGGTTAGGGGTTAGGGTTAGGGGTTAGGGGTTAGGGGTTAGGGTTAGGGTTAGGGTTAGGGTTAGGGTTAGGGTTAGGGTTAGGGTTAGGGTTAGGGTTAGGGTTAGGGTTAGGGTTAGGGTTAGGGTTAGGGTTAGGGTTAGGGTTAGGGTTAGGGTTAGGGTTAGGGTTAGGGTTAGGGTTAGGGTTAGGGTTAGGGTTAGGGTTAGGGTTAGGGTTAGGGTTAGGGTTAGGGTTAGGGTTAGGGTTAGGGTTAGGGTTAGGGTTAGGGTTAGGGTTAGGGTTAGGGTT
>NW_028232912.1:0-90655 GCF_057557595.1 Rhyacophila brunnea
AGTTAGTCCCTACCAATGTTTGCTGTATCCCTTTCAGCCATGTGACATAGATTTTTGTTTGATAATTTATAAATGAAATAATTTAAAGAACGTAAATCGTCAATCATTTAAAAAACATAATCAATTCACAAAAACTCTTTGAATTATAAAAAATCAAGCTATCTTTCATCATTAATATATTAAAAAACCAAAAAAAAAAGAGCTTTGTAAAACATATAATTATCTAAACGTAATTTTTAGTATATAAAATAATAGGGTTTAAAATTTGTAATGATTTATTAAAGCAAAAAGCTTGTTTATAAAATTTTATATTCAAATATGAATATTGATATGTAATTTATATTCTACATATTAAAAGAATGAGTAATTGAGATAAATAATTTTATACGTTCTTTTGACGATATTTCTATCGTATTATTGTCTTATTATCCCCCAAATGTGGGTTTTATTCTGGATTTCGGATTCTTTTTTCGATGAAGATTTTCTATTTAATAGACTGTATCTATTTACTATAATATATTTAATCAGGAATTTATAATTTAAGTGAAATTAGAACCGAATTAAAAATGGCTTACGGCGCAGAAAAATACTTGATAAACATACCAGGAAAGATAATCTTATGCGGTGGGTATTTTGTATTGCATGAAACCAACAGTTGCATATCTATAGTTCCTGACCATCCATCAACAAGTTTGGTGTCTAAATCATCTAAAAATCACACTTGTATTAATATATTCACAAACTTCAAGGATTAAGGAAAATATATGAAAAGACGAAAACATAAATCCTGAGCCATCAATGATGTACTGTTGAAATATAATCAACACCTCTCCTAGAATATCACCGATTACATTTAGGGATGAAGAATAAGGATTGGAATCGCCCTCAATCATATACTGTTTTCACAGAAGAATGATACTATTATAAAATAAATATATAAAATGCTGGGTTCTGTTTACGTAATTCTTATAGCTTTTAATAATTTACTTCTGCCGAAGAAAACAACGAGGGAAGATTTTTTTAAACAGTATCTCGAAATCAACAAAATCATTTCACCCATATCATCAGGCTGTGATATTGCCTCTTCCATTTTTGGCAACATAATATACAAAAATTTGAGTATATATATTTTACTATTGAAGATAATGCCACATTGATTCTCGGATCATTCAATAAATAGACAAAATCGAAAAACATAGTTGATTTTTGTAAAAGGAGTAATGAAAGATAAGTATCCATTGAAATTTAACAAGGAAATTGTTCACTGAAAGACAGCAGATGTTGTTTCACCTGCGACAATAGAGAAGATTTTAAATTCCTTTTCCAAGGTTATATCGATTTTGCAAAGGTTATTAGCGATTTACTTGTTCCAGTTAAACATTATAGTATCTTAAAAAAATCTGTTGATTATGAAATTATAGGTTGTGTGTTAACAGGTTAAGGAGAAGATGATTGTGCCTGGTGTCTTGTATTAGCGGAAAATATAGAACCGATTTAAAATTTTTGAAAAGAATCATTTACATTCGTTACTAAGGTGGAAAGATTAGAAGGTAAAATAGTTGAATCGAATCTATTAAATTCGAATTTATATTTTAAAGTCGTTACGAAGATAAAAAAATGGTATGACAATTTTTTATAAATATATGGTCTAATTTTTCTTTAAACTGTTCATATTTGCTCGCGCAAAACTTTATATTGTTATATATTACAGAAATTCTGTAATATCTTTTTAAGCATATCATCTTAGCGATATTACTCAATCCATCGTCTACGCTCAGAACAAATATATTTAGGTGTTTTTCTTATTACCATTCTTTTAAATATGCTCATGCTTTGTTGGCAGGCTTAATTTTCTAAATTTACGACTTGTGGTATTTTTTGACTACAAGATTACCTGTTAGGACACATGGTACCAATTCAGGTGCATTTGTTGTGTTTAAAAATTCTTTTTGCATTAAATAGAAACCTGATCTATCGAAGGAAAATTGAATATAAAAAAAATAGATCTTGTGACAGTTAGTTTGTTGTAATTTCTGATAATACAATCTCACTTTATAGTATAGATTTGGATAGCATACCTTATATAATATATACAAAAATTTCGTTTTCTAGATTGAAATACCTGGATTATCTTTTTCGAATATTTAATGCTTTTGGGGAAAATATATATTAATATAAAAAAATACACAAAAAAAAGTCCACACTTTTTAATTATAGATTATACAAAATATATATCAAAAGGTGTATTTATGTTTTAAATAAGATCATTAACGCCAGTTCCTCATCTTAATAGTGTAAAGTAATGCCATGATTACATCCAGAAATTTTATAATTTTATACTTTCTCTATTTAATTAAAGTATTCTTAAGAAAGATACTAGCTAGAACTTTATCAAAGCTAAAATTTTTCTTTAATTTGCTACAATGGAAACAAGTTATTCAAGCCTAAATATATTTTATTTATTGCTATGCTGTAAACATACATATATTATATTAGAGACATAAAATATATAGGTACGATATTACAGTTGGTTCATATGATAATTCGTATTTTTTGCACTCAAATTCTTTGTTTATAACTTTTATTTTTATCGTATTACATAATAGAAGATTTTCGGCTGGTGATAATAAACGTGATTTTTTATGAAAAGTCCGTGATTGTATATTGAATATGAATGTTAAAAATCATATTTAAGTATATTTTATCATTTGGTTATCTATATTTTAAAAGTAAGATAATATTTGCAATTTTTACCTTCAAAAATTTGTGCATAATTGTAAATATTCTATGATTAAAAAATTTTATGTTATCTAAACTGGATATAATTAATGGAAACAAAAATTGCCAAAATCACTATGATTCCAATAAACTTGGAATTATTATTTATGGGTAAAACAGCCATAGTAACTTAATAACTTCTTTTTATGTTTTTTTTGCTATAAAAGATTAAAATATGCGCGTTTTTTTTCTATTGTTAAGATGTATTTAGGTTTTCAACTTTATTTATAAACTATCTCCATTGTTTTCACTTATAATTGTTCATTTATTATTAGATTATTCTTGTGAATGCAAAAATCAATCGGAAACACTATATAAAAATATATTGGAAATAAACCAAAAAGTTGTTTTTTCAAATATAAATGATGCTTCTTTTAGCCATATATATCGTTTTTTGTTAATAAACAAATTTAAAAACAATAAAATTACTTAATGACTTGCAAACAAATAAACAGCCACACAAATGGTAGAGAATTACATAAGTATAAAAGGATTTAGCATTATTTCAAGATAAAGCTCAATAAATATAGGCCTTATTAATGAAAAAAATCCCATTTAATTTAAAAGGATTTTATAAGCTTTTATTGTTAAATGATCCACAATAAAATTAGACAAACAAATAATAAAATTCCATATCATAATAAAAAATTAATTAAGATTTTTGATAGAAAAATGTTAATGGCAGTATGAAACACAAATCTGTATTTCACTTTTGTACTAGTAAGACAAATATTAATCAATAAAAGCCTAATTGATATATGTTGAGAAAAAAACCTTTTTTGATAAAAAGATCTTGTAAAGCGAAAAAATATTATTCTTAAAATTTCTTTTGTGATTAAACGAAATTATGTAAGCTTTTAAAGCAACAGATAAATCACATAAATACTAATTTTTTGTGTAGTCATGAGATATGCTTGTATTCCTTCTGGTATTACCGTCAAAACCACAACGTATATAAATTATCATTCACTGTTATAAACAATAATGATTTAAAAAGTTCAACTGGCAAAAAAAATTGTAGTTTTTGTTTTTTCTATTTTGAATAAATTGTAGCTTTAAATCACGAATTTACAGAGTATTTCCCACACAAAGCTATCTTAAACGTACTCTATAAAAATCGCCTCTAATACATCGTTTTTTTTGATGTTATATTAATATGTAATATTAAACAAGTATGTTTACAATTTTTATAGATATTATTCTTTTTTTTTTAGAAAATAATTCTTTCTTTCTTTAACGGTTATTGCAAAAATACCTTTATCATATTTTTTCTTATTCATAATCGTAAAAAATTTTATGAACATAATTTCATGCTGATGTAGCAGAAATTTTAAATTTCGATTGAAATGTTTTATTTAATTTAAACGTAAAATAGAACAACCATGAATTATCTACAAACAAATTTTGAAAATAATAGCTTAAAGTAGTTTGCATTATAAATATTAGCTTTTGAAGGGTGTTTTTTTTATTTTAAATAATATTTTTAAATGTAATTTACAGTGAATTGGCTTGTTTTGCGGAACAAAAATTGCAATTTGTAGAAAATGTCAATTATTATTCTAAATAGATAAGTTACATAGTTAATTTTTAAATTTAGCATTGCACTTAAATTTTTTTCGCTTTGCACCATCTAATATATGAGAAAAATATTTTAACATATATGTAGCCAAAATAAAATTCATTTCTTCTGTTTTTAATATATATAATCATATTATTAATTCAGATTAAAAGTTGATTTTTATACGATTACAGTGAGAATGAATCAGAATATTTTTTTAAATAGAAAATATCGCACACATTAATATCAAAAGAATAATTATGCATAAAATATAGCTTTATGCATGCTCAATGTAGCAAAAAAAAATCACACAAATTTTCTAAAATTTTATCTTGAAATCGCTCGTAAGAATTTTTTTATTACAATAGCCATATAAATTTATATCACATTACGTTTTATATATTAAAAGCTAATAATCATTGTAGAAACACGAAACCTTCTTGAAGTTCGGCGCAAACTATAAATCATAAACATTTGTGGTTTTTCTTTTATGTCTAATTAATAATCCAACTTTGTATCCTCAATTCTTTAATAATTGATGTTAAGGTTAATTTAAAATCATAAAAAATTTTAATTTTATTAAATGTGCGAATATATTTCACCCCAAATAAATAAATAAAAAAGTTAAACTATGATAACATTCTTACATGTCTATATAAATATTACTACAAAAATGCAAATAATCATAATTGAAATATTGTTTCTTTTTATAACATTTTTTTTAAAGTACGATAAAATTTTACATGCAAGTATTTTAATATTTAACAAATTGAGTTGTCTAAAGGAATTTAAAAGCATACTATTTCTATTGAAAAAACTGTAAAATTGATATATATTTGATCATCATGTTTAAGCAGAATAAAAATGTGAAATATTTCAAGTTAATCAAAAATAACATGTTTTTATCATATTTATCTTCTAAGAACATGAATTATAGCTTAATATATAGTTATTTAATTGCGGATTTATTTCTTAGTGAAATGTAAATAACATTGATGTTTTTTTAACATATGGAATTTTTATTCTGCGCGGCGATAGAAATGTTTAACTATTTTTCGATTTTTTTAAAATTTAAGGATTTTAGGTTCGAATCGACATTATGTAAGACAATTTGAAAATCTTTAAACAAAAAGGCATTTCGCTTAGTTGCAAGGAATACAGCAAAAAACTAGTGTGCCGACCCACATTTCATTAAATAGTTAGGCTATAGATATGAACTTTATTGTGGTACTGTATATATTTGACTCGATTATCGGACAAAGATTCCAGTAATCAAAGCCAAAATTATTATATAAGGGATGTTATTCTAATACTTGACATAATTGAAGTGATCAGTAAAAACTTTAATTTCTTTTTTAAAAATGATATGTATATTGGCGGCATGATATAGACTTGCATATTCTATTAGCGTTAAATATGCATAAACCGTATATGTTAGATATCCATTTGCAAAAAAAATAAGGTTTATTAAATATTTTTAGAGTTCAAATATTAAATAAATAGACTATTCGTATGTATTTAAATAAAATGTCCATAGATAATAATAAAAGAATATGTGTACTATTTGTTTTGGAATTTCACCCTTCTGATATAATGACTTTCTATTTTGATAAAAACATAGAAAACTTCTTATTATGTAAATAAGAGTACACTTTGTGCAAATAAAAAGAGATTTTCGAGCTATAACTTAAAAAAAAAGGTATAAATCATTATATATACAAGCATGGCATGAAATCATAAATATAACTAAAATTCCGCATATTTTATCATTTTTATGAATTGTATAACAAAGTATAGTTTATATTTTGCAACGCATGAGGATCTATGATATATTATTTATCACTTTAATTTAAATTTCAAAAAGAAATGTAATAATATATGCTAAAAATAATTCAAAAGTATCCATAAAATTTATTTCTACTAATACCATGCTATACTATTGTATTTTATTACTGATGAATATTTTCAGTTTATTTAATTTTTTTTTATGTAAAGGCATATATTCTTATAATGACTTTGTACTTTACTTATATTAAATTTATTTTATTTTATTTTATTTAATTTATTGTATTTTATTTATTGTATTTTATTTTATTTTATTTTATTTATATGAATTGTAATTGAAAATCTTTTATTTATGGGTTAATTTTACAACGTAATCATACACTTTGCCTATTAGCATAACGTGGTTGTTTTGATGTAAGCATATTATATGTATAATCTTGGTTATATTCTTTGATACCTCTCCTCTTTTCGAGACCTATTATTTTAGGGTTTTCCTCAATCTTATAGTTTGAATATATGCTTCGATTTTATTTGTGACTTTATGTTATTTGATATGTCTTTTATGGTATTGTGTTGCCACCTGTTGCCATTTTACGAAATATGTATTATATTTGTCTTATTCTTGTATTTTTATGGCAGTTCAGATGCTAGTTCAATTTTCAATGTGGTAAACAATGATTTTGTAATAAAAAAATATGTCCTGAACATTTATTTCGATAAGAATCTACAAAATAAACAGCCTCATAATCCAGTTTTTATTTTATGCAATATTAAGCAGCAGGAAAAACTAAAATATTATGTCCTAAATAAAAAAAAAATGGGTAGTCAAGTCAAGATTCTATGATTATTAAAATATTATGAATATAAACATTTAATAATACCTAATTTTAGATAAATATGCAACAATATCAATAAAAAAGCTAGAAAGGTGGAGAAGATTGTAAAAGGTGTTATATTGAAAGAATAATCAAATAAATTTGCTCTATAGACATTCAGAATTATTACTTAAACATATGTAAAAGTACATTAGAGCATTTATACGCAATGTAAATCGTATAATTATAGGTGTATGCAAAATATTAAAATAAACCATACAAACATATTTATTTATTTATGGGTTAAGTTTCTTTTTATCGATTTTATCTTTTGTGACGTGTTCAGCGTGTTGGGAATATTGCAAAACTCCTTGATGCATCTTTTGACACCTTCCTCTGATCTATCTTCATCAACTGCTCTTCTTCTCTCAAATGAGATGAGTTCAAGTGTCTTGCGGAGTGTGAGAGCTTGCATGTATGACACTACTTCGTCCGGTATTTTTAACTCCTTAACATATTTTTTATGATATTTTGTGACCACCCCAAACATAAGTCATCACATATGGTATTATTCTTGTTTTGCATTTGTAAATTAAACCAAGTTCATTTGGCAAGATGTCATATTTCCTATATTTTTCATTCTCAACTTCAGTCAAGTTATCAAGGCTCGTTTTACCTATTTCGATCAGCGTAATCATATTTTCTTTTTTATCGTATAGAAAAATATCTGGTCTATTTTGTTTGATTAAAATATCTGTTTTAATTCGAGTATCAACTTTTATTTCTGCATTTTCGTTTTCGCAGATCTCTTGTACTGAGTGAGTTCTGATCTTTTTGTTTTTCTTGAAGTTGTATCGTCTTGATAGGAGGCCATGAAGACAACTTACTATTTCATTATGTCTTCGCGTGTAATCATGCCCTAACATTTTCCTACATCTTGTTGCAAGGTGATCATTTGTTTTTATAGCTTTATTACAGTTGGACATTTTATTCTCTCACCGAAAAACACATTTCTGTCTTGAATAAATCAGAATTTTCCTTCTTCACTTGGTTAATGTTGCCATCTTTTATCCATCTTGATGATCCAACAATATTAACCATATCATTATTCTTAGCTTCAAAAGATTTTTGGTGTAGTGGTTTTTCTTTTATTTTGTACAATAGACTTTCTTGCTGCTTTTTCTCCAGTGTTTCGGAGTCGGTGATATTAGCATAATATTTATTTTTAAGTTATTCTATAATTAGTGAGAGATGTGTCTTGTTATTCTTTTCTACTTTCATATCACGGACCTCCTCGGTGTGCTGTTTTTACTGTTTTCATTTAGATTTTTTAGCTGGTAGATCATCTTCTGAGCTTTAAATTCGATATTACATAGCCCACGTCCTAGTTCATTTCTCTTTATATATAAGCTTTGTTTATTACTAGGCTGGAGGTGAATGGAAAACTCGTTTAAAATATCTCTTATTTTATTGAACATACAAATATATTTAAATTATTAAAAACTTCCTATTTATTTGTGCGTTGGTTTTTATGCTTTTAATTTTTTATTATTTACCCAAAATATACTTTAGATGAATATAAATAGAAGAAAATGTTTAGATTTATATAAATCTAATCTAAAATGATTTTTGTCTTTATAAGAATTATTATTTCAATTGTTTTCATTAACCCTATTCAATATTCTTCCTTTTCAAGTCTTATTAACTCAAGTGTTTTCATCAGTCTTATTATAATCCTTAATACACCTTTTCTTTTCAAGACTTATTAATTCAATTGTTTTCATTAGCCTATATAAATATTCTTCCCTTTCAAGACCTATTAACTCAAGTGTTTTCATCTGTTCCATTATACATCTTCAAATATAAACCTATATACAACTTCTCTTTCAAGAATTATTAATTCAAATGTCTTTAATAATCTTTTTTGTGCGGATGCTATTGGTTCCGTCATTCTTTCCAACTTCTTGATTCAGAACTAAAACATATGAATAATATAAGATGAAAAATAATCAAAAATATTTTTATTATGGGTTAATTTTAATGTTGAAATTTGAGTTTCCATTAAGTATAACTTATTGAATTCTCGTGAACACATTTTATTTATGATTTGGATATTACATCTTCCCTCTTTTCGTAAACATACACAATTTTATTAAAAAATACACAACGAGGCAACTAAAATTTTCTAAAATTTTGAAATATTATGTATATAATTATATTTATTTCAACAACGGAAAAGATCTATTTTTCTGTCTCTATGGCCTTTCAATGCATTTTCATGAACCTTGAAGCGAATGGGATCAGTAAAACCTACCAATCGTTTCCATGACTCCCCAATTTAAACAACTTCGTTTCATTTAGAAGTGGTCTAAATAGTAATTCTGTCAACATATTTTCTAGGACTTAATACGGATCCATAAGAGCTTTATCACTGCTTGTTCACTAAAACAATAAGCAATTGTCTTTTTATACAAATAATTTACCCTAAGATCTGAATGTGTTTGTTTTACAAGCTCTAGCTGCCATTTACCGCCATTTATATTTTTATCATCTTCTCACATCGGCTCATTAACGCCTCTAAAGAAATGAACATTCGAATTTATTGGCCATTCTTCAGCATTCCCAGTATTTTATAGGGTATAAACCAGTGTCTCTATTTCACCGATAGTACATACATTTTTTATTGCTTCTTTCCAGATTTCATGTGTTGCTTTTTCCTTTTTGCTGGTAGTCATAACAAAAAGACCATTTACTATTTAAAACTCGCATCAATTTGGGGTAAGAGTAAATTATTATTATAAAATATATAAAGACAAAAATTATCCCATATGTTATAACATGGGACGGTGTGGTGACACGATATCATAGAATTTATCTGAAGGAACTAGATGACACGAACCAGGTTGAGGCATATAGTCAAACCTTGGGATTGAGAAAAAATCTTGAATTAATAGGGCTCGAAAGAACGTGGGGTATTGAAGAAGACATTGGAGAGGAGAATATAGCCGAAAGTATAAATACGCTGTGCGTACAGAGAATCAAGCAAGCTGTTCCTGAGAACAAAAACAAAATTACGACTATAAATATGGCCCATAAATAAAAAAATAATTAAAATATATAAACTTATAGTTATGCAATATGCATCAAATTAGACAGATTATAATTTGACTATTCAAAAAATAAGATCCGCGAAAATCAATTCCTAATCATCAAATTTTCAAACACTGGTTTCTATTTATCCTTACCCAACATAAACGATTCCATGTAAATTTCGTTTTGAAGAATTATTATTCGACTATTTCAAAACAAATACCATTTATTCGAATTCTTAAAAATAATAAAATATTAAAGCAGTAGCTTTGTTTATCAGTTTAAAAAAAATAAAAACACAAAGGATTCTATTGTGAGTTAGAATAGAAACAATTCAAATTGACTTTCTAAACCTAAGTATCTTCGAAATCATTAATAAATGAATAAATCTCGGTTATACGGGATTTTTTAGGTATAAACAAATAAAAATCAGTATCTAAGCAAATTATTGACAGAGGTGTTTCTACAATTAAACATAGTAAAGAAACCTAATAAAAACCGATTTCATCTTATAAAATGCATGTCTACTAAGAAAAATAATGGAAATTCATTGACGCAAAGGCTATTAGCGATACGAAGTATTAAAACGAAAATTTCATAAAAAACTGTTAATATTTTCTCAAGTATATTTTATATTGTAATTGTTATTTAACTATCCGAATATTCTTTATTTAAATCCTAAATTTGACTAAAATATTGCAAGTTTATTTTTGTTTTACTTTAGTTACTTTTTTTTATCAAATTATATCTCTATATAGAATATTTAGGTTGTATTGACACAAAAAAATTCTAAATTAAAATCATAATATCCATAAAAGCCGTTTATAATATATAAAAAGCGACACATACATAATAAATGATAAAAAAATATTTTATTTGACGATAGAGCTTTTTTTACAATAATGAGACACCTTTTGATCGATCAAGATTCATACTTTCTATAAATCTCAATCATTAAACAAAATTATAAATCTTAAACTAATTTTTATTGTTGATAGGATCTATAAGAAAATTTAACGTGTAGATCTTAATATAAAAAGTTTATTCTCGTTGGGGTTCGTATAAATCAGCTAAAATTTCAAGTTTATAAAAAGTGTAAACGGTGAAATTAATATTAAACTAACTATTAAATAAATAATTTTTCTTTCATGCATTCAGTTTATAATTATTGTAGTTGAAATAACAGTTGTCGGCGAATCATTTTGTTTATATCCGATTCATTATATTTGAAGGCCTGTGCTATAAAAACCTCTCCCTGTTATTTTATGACCCTTTTATTTTGGATCTCTAAAAATTCAATAAATTATCTAAAAACTATGTTTTGATTCTTGAAAAATAAATTCAGTTATTTAAGATTTATAAGATACTATTAAACTCAATATACTATCTATAGGCAAGTTTTAAGTTTGGAATAAAAAAAAATTTCGTAATTATATAAGAGAAGTAAAATTAGTTACTCCGGGGATTAATATAATATAAATAAAATTTGCTTCTATTATCTTAAGATTTTATTGCTTTCTTATGTTGAATGATAAAATAAAGCGGATTATAAGTAGTTAAATTTATTGCTGTGGGAATAGTCAGAAATATTAAAATATATGCAGATTGTGTTTTTTTAATAGAAAAAAATATTTTTGGGTCTTAAAGTAAAGATTACAACTTACATATGGTCTATGTAGTCTTCGATTTTTATATGGTGTGTTATTATATAAAATAGATCATTTACGTATAAAATAAGAGAAAACAAGCTAAGTGAATCCAAAAGAAAGATTTAACATCTAAAACTTGGTTTTGAGGGCATAATATCGTTTAAATTAGACTATATTTTGGCTAAAAAATCAGATTCATACATTAGTATTAATACATAATAAACTTTACCGCCAAAACTTGGTATATTTAATAAAGACCATTTATCTAATTTAAAGCCTTTGTTAATTTTTCATGTACAAATTTCTTCTGGAACTGGCATTCTTTACTTGTTATTGCGACTTTTTTAATTTTCATTTTATAAATTTAAGTCATGTTATATCCCACTTGTGTATATTAAAATAGTAAATTAGCATGTGTTTATTAATATAATTTTTATACAGTTGCTTTATTTCTGTACTAGTCAAATTATAAGCCCAGGTAATTAATATTTCTATAAATAAGATTAACTTTAATTCATATCATGCACAGTAATACATGGGAAATCATATATATTATATGTCTGTGTTATTTAATGTAGTTTTCTTGACTTTTTCATTCGGTTTATTTTTTTTTTGATGTTTATTCATAATTTATATGATTTTATAAATTTGGATTTTATTGTGTATAAGTTCTATAATTTCTTTGATTCGATAAATTTAATGGTGATCAGGGTAATATATATCAAGGAACTTCATTACACTCCGTCTATATTTATGAAAAATTTTAAAAAACTTCACACTGCAATTTTACTTGCTGTATATTATCTCGATCTATAATACAGATATTTTTTTTTCATGCCAAACATATTCATGTTTGAAATAAAAACAAATATTATAATTCCTTTGAACTTTTTTTTTCTCAATATAAATCATCTGTACGATCTGGTGTTTTTAATTATCATGTTATTGTGAATTATATACGTTTTCGACACTGTTATTTTTTTTTTATTCCGACATAAATTTTGTTTTTTTCTGCACAAAAAATAATAAGCACAAATGCGCTTTTGTATACTATTTAAATATGTATAATATATTTTTTAGATCTCTTTTTTTCCTTCTATCATTTTAAACTTTCTGTTCTTTTTTGTGATAGTCCTCATATGAAGTAATCATTTATCTACTCAACAAATAATTTTATTTTATAGAAATACAATACCGATATCTCAGTTTCTAATTCTCTTCTTTTTGACTAGTCTTTCTTGGTTTTGAAGTTCTGAATCCATGGATTCTTCTACTATAACTTTTTTTATACGATTATCCATTCTTATTAAGTAATTTAGTTTTAGATATATAACACTAGAAAAATATTTCATAAATAAGTTACAAAATAATACTTTATTTGATCGATTTTATCGCTAAGGTTCGTTTTGGGTTTCTGAAAATATTTATGTCACAAAGTTTATATAAGTTTTCAACTTGTTGCATATGAACTATCACCGAAGATTCAAAGATGCTTTTTAAATTCTATAAATTCTATAAGAGTTACATAAATATCATCAACAAGATAACTTAATATATTTTCCGATCGATTCTGCACCAATTCTTTGTATCGAAAAAAAAAAATCTACCATCATTTATGGTTCTCTATATATTTTATTGTATTATATAAGACATAAAAAAAACAGAAATTCTTCTATTTTATTTTTAGTTTTATGACTCTTTTATAAATATTTATAAGACATTTAAAAAAAAAATAAGGTTCAACCCAAAATAAATAATGTACAATTTGTTTTTTATAGAGATAGATTTATATCGAGCAACCTAATTATTGCATTCATGCTTAAAAACATAATTCGCAGTTTTAAAGTTATTACGTAACTAAATAAAAATCACAATCTTATTTTTATTTCATAATCCAACTCTATAAATCTATACTTGACAAGAAAGTGATGTGTACTACTCGTACGATTGGATTTTATGTTATCATTCAGTACAACTGGGGTTTTTTGTATGTGCCTGATAAATAATAAATAATAAAATTGATTTTCATACATATATTTGAATTTATTTTATGTCTTCTATAAAAATCAGAAAAAGGCAAAAAAAATATAGACTAAACACAAGGTATTGTAGATTAAACAAAAATATTATTTAAACATCTAAAAGTAAATAATAAATAAAAAAGCTAGTTTTAAACATAGAGTCTAGAAAAAGTGTATATTAAAATTAATATAAAGAGAAACTTTATCTAAAAGTTTTCTTAAAAAAAAAACTATCCTTTTTGTATATTTTTATAGGTTAGAATCATATAAATTGTTTTTACTTTTATAGAGAAGAAATAAAAAAATAAACCTCAGCAAGAATTTTTTATCAATGAAAAAGTATAAAAAATTAAAAAAATAAGCTTTAAAATAAAGATGAGTTGTATAATATTGATAAAAATAAAAGCAATCTACACGATGAATCTTTCGCATAAATTTTATGGCATTTATTAAAATAAAGTGATGTTCTTTTTTTATTTATAAAAAAAATATGAAATCAAAGACAAATATATATGTAAATTTTGTATGTAAAATATACATCTTATTGCTTAAGTTATAGTTCATGTCCTCAAATTTTTTCTAAAATACTTGATAGCTTGAATTATTTCTAGATTCATGTGTTATCAATGTGTAGAACTTTCCAGCTATACATTAAAAAGTAGCCACTTAAAAGAATTTTAGTGCAATGTATACCCCCCACCTACAACATTATTTTTTTATTGTGGAAATTTGCAGATTTATAGATCATCGCACTATACCCGAGCTAATTTTAGTAATTGCTATAATTTTTGCATGTCTTAAAAAACATATTAATGGGAAATTAATATTATGCACCTGTATATCTTTATCATCTAAAAATGAATTTCAAAAATAAAGTTCTAATAAAAAAATCGATACATCTGCTATAGCAATATTATAGCATAAAAATACACTTTTATGCATATGACTATATTTAAATGGTCTTATTAATACCTAAAACTAAATATGACTGCTTAAGCCATCAATATTTATTTTATTTATTTTTTCTAGTGTTGACGTCACCAAGATAACCGAATATTTCAATTTTAAAGAATCATAAAAAATGAAACTCTATTTGAAATCCTGCGTTATTTATATATTCAGTTCTACAAAAAAAATACAAAGACGTGTATTATTCAATTAAATAGCAGCATTTTTCTCTAAAAAAAAGAAGAGCCAGAAAGGTATTTTATGTAATCATAAATCAATTTGTAATTGAATCACCGAACGGTATAATAATGACACAATTTTCTATGAGCTACATCAATACATGAAGATTTTATATTATGAAAAAATAATAATAAAAATTTATAATAGGAGAACCTAATATTATACTTTTTATGTGTACAAAATATTGAAGTTTATCTTTATCCATAAAAAATCTTTTGAAATCTAATATGTACCATATCAAAAAAGATCATCTGCATTTTTAGTAAAAAATGACAAACTACATGAAGTATATAATTTTTAAAATTTCATATAATTATTTTAAAAAAATTGTCATACCTAGGTTTACATATAAAAAATATAAATTAACAAATGTGGTTATAACATAACCTAGATAGAGTATTTGAACCCAGATTAACACTATATTTGTGATAAGTTACATATTTTTGGTTTATTTGAAATTCAGATCTATAAATTATTTTTTTACAGCAAAATACTTTCAAAATCATGTCTTTTACTATCTTTCTTAATTCATCTTCTTAATAAAAGATATAAATATAAGTTTTTATCTCAATCCAATTGTTTGTGTGACAGTTTTGCTCTAACTCTAATCCATAGATTCTACTTGTAAAATTTGCATTTGTAATAAGAATATGTATTTCTATATGTATACATATTTGTTTAAATAAAGTATTCTGAAGAAATTTTTTCAAGTGCAGCGCTATGATTAGCAGTTGTATATTTTACCCCCAAACACCTCTAAAAAATATAATTTATAAAAGAAATTGCACGCAGGATGCTACTGATGTGATTTTTAAGGAAAATAGACAACAAAAAAAATCCAGGAGAACGTAGTAATATACTTTATAATTATGCGAACTATGAGAAGTATAGGAAAGGGCATGCATCATGCAGCAAGGATATAGGCAAGTGCAGATTATTGTTGCTATATATTCCTTCAGCGACGAGTAATATACATGAATCACATTTATTCCATAGATGAACTACACTCTTAGATATGGGTTAAATCCACGCTAATATATATGAAAAAAACACCGTATGGATTCTTACAAAGAGGTGCATCAGTTAAGCAATGGTTCCTATATTAATAGGCGCACTTCTTAAAAATGAAGATAAAGATGGAATAAAAATTTAATTTTACGAATGCTTACTTATGTAAATATCAATATAAAATGTTTTATTAGAAATATAGGGGAAAAAAGTTTTTATTTTTAACAAAAATTAATACAAATTAACACAGCACCTAGTGATAATCTTTGATTAAATACTAATTTCTTTATTTTTTTAATATGAAGATACTTATGATTGTAGATTTTTTGACTATGTAAATTAACATAAAATTTATTGTTTCTGTGCTAATAAATTTTAAAAAAAGTACTAGTACTAACAGATCAAATTTATTTTGTTTACAGCACGTCTTTACGTATTTAAATAGTATAAAGAGTAGGAAGATTTATTAGATTCTATTCTGCTCCATCGTTTTTTTTATGATGGAAGAACTTTTTAAATCTTTTACCATAGGCTTAACCTTTCATTTTATTAGAATTTCTAAACCCTTTATCCCCGAAACAAAAAATTTCTATGTGATTTAATTTCGGAGAGTAGAAATCACATAGTCTAAACTGCTAACATAACTATAATTTTTTAACGCCTTCATATATTTTATGAATTTTTTTAGAGCATAAATAGGTGCGAGAAAAAAGAAACAATTTCTATAGAACGTCGTATAAATTTTTTAAATTTGAATTAAAATTCAAATTTGCAATTAAAAGACTTTAATACACCTTTAAAATAAAATATTGTGAAAAATATACAAATTTCTTATTCTTTCCAAATAAATCTTTAATTTGCCCAAAATTATCGTGATTTAACCATAATAGCATGCTACTTTCATTTCTAAAAATCAAAACTTTAATACAATAAACATGAATTCATTAAAGATAATCATTAATATTAATGCTTATCATTCGAGTATATGCATTTTTCTGTCGAATAAAAGTGTTTTTTTTTTATTTCAAATAGAATTTGAAAGGTTTTTAAACAGTATTATAATCATAAAGTCATGTTCTATTGTAAGATCATATGGAAATCTGTTTCTTTTTCGACTATGACAAAAATACCTTTTTTCCTACCCTTGAAATGCACTAAGCAAAATTGAAGGTAACTATACAAAAAATGATTATTAATGATTTATACAAAGAAATTGTATAAAAGTGCAATTTATAACACAAAAATTGGAATTTTAGACAAAGGACTAATAATAAGTATGTAAAATATTTATGTAGTGTTGCATATTAACAGTAGTAAAATACTCTATTTTATAAATTTGGACTGAATAAAGTAAAGAAATTTTAGTTACTGTAGTTATTCATTTGAAAATTATCTTTTCATTTAACAACATATCTTTGCAATATGAATAGTGAAACTTTGTGGAGAAGGTGTTACGAATTAACATAGCAAGATACCAAGATGAATCTGGTGTGATAGGTTCGGCATCCGAAATAATAGAAATATATGTGGGTAAATTTATAAATAAAAAATTCAATAAAAACATTCTGTTGATTTGGCATTGGTATTTGGTAATATTTTACGTTTCATGGAGAGAGTGAGGTGGAGTAAGCAGTTTTTTTTTATAGAAAGTTTAAAAAAATTATGGCTTATAAATTATTTAATAATTAATATATGTAGAGCATCGAAGTTTTTTATTTTGAAAATGGTATAGCGATCTTAAAAAGTTCGTTTGTTGGGAATCAAACATTACATCACACGAAGAATTTTCAAGATTACGAAACTCAAGTATATACCATTTTAATAGAAGGAATAAAATCAAAAATATAGATACATGTTTATTTAGATGCAAGAACAAAAGATAAATAAATAAACATTTTTCAAGATATATGATCTTGAGAAAGTGCCTGATAATTCTTTAGTAAATAAAATTTTTATTTCGATATAAAATTTAGATGATTTCGCTATGTTTTATGAATTTAAAATTTTAAATCTATGATATTCATATATATCCTAAATCATATTTGGTTTTAAGAATGAAAAACTCAACATGCATTCGAGACCAGTGTATATGTAATAGTTAAATACTTAAAATAATCGGTCAAAAAGATATTCATTATTAGATAATCAGATAATGCCAAAAGTGTTTTGCATTTTTTTGATCATAAACAACAAAAAAATCTGATAAATCTTAATTGTATGACATAGAACAAAATCGAATGACTGGTTATAATTTTTACCCATGAAAGATAGCAATTTAAGTTTCGATGCTTTTTTTTTTAATTATGTGGGCCTTAAAAAAGTAGTTTATAGCACATGTTGATAAAATGCGTGAGTAAATATATCTATCTACCTTATTTGTTTAAGTTTACAAGATTAAGAATTTCGACCGAAACTTTTTTTTGTAAATTTACTTCCCTATTTTATATATCTTCTGGCATTCAGAAAATTAATAGCCCATAAATAATATAGAGATCATGTAATTCTAATTATATGAAACTTTTCTTATTCTAACGGAAAAAAAGTACTTTTTTTGATAAACTATTATATAAAGATAACACAAGAAAAAATATACGAAAAAAAGACACTGAGAACATTTATGTGTTGTCGTAGAGAAATTTTAGCCGTTCTATGTTTCATACAGCAATAATTTTTGTATAAGTTAATATAAATAAAACTTAAATGCAATTTATTCGACTAGATGAATTAATTTTTTGTTGCTATTATATATATGAAGGTTTTTATTTATGAACTTTTCTATATTTTTTTGAATAGTAAATTCAATGGTGAGTTTTAATTGCACCCTAGAACGAGTTTATAAGAAGATTTTTATATTTTAATCTTCATAACAGCTTTCCCGCATATATTCTAGAATTTATGACTAATAAATTTTTTATGTCAATACTAATAAAGGGTAATTTAAAATACACAGCGAAATAAGAAAATTATGAACTCTGTAATTAGATAAAACAAATTCAATTTTGAAGTAATGTTGCATTATTGTCTAATAATTAATGTGAAAGTAATTATGCAAGCATCAAATAAAAGTATGATAGTCATCAAAATTAGCAAAAATAGAAAATCATAATAAGAATTTTCTGTCTGGTAACCTATGCCCGAAATTGTACTGTATTTTTTCTTTAAGTATAAATTGTATTTAGCGTGAGCATCTCAAACTTCTTCACTTTAATACCTTTTTTAATCGAATTAGCAATGGTATATATGACCATTAAGGATTGAAGGATCGTTTCCTCATCTATAAATTTAATATGACAAAGACCACTCTATATATGGGGTTAATTTAAAAAAATTTATAATTCACCAATATCAGATTTTACTATAAGAGGTGGGAAAAAGACTACATTCTATGTATTTACAGTTAGAATGTTATTATTGTGTGGAATTTCAACAAAATTTTGTTTTTCGTAATCCTGGTTATATTAAAAAATTATGTGATTTCCTTCTTTTTTTGTATGATCTGGATATGATAATTATATTTCTATTCATGAAAAACTACAATTTTACAAATATTGATCTATAAATCGACTATATCAAACATTTTAAATATCGGCAGCATGCATACAAGCAAAACACAATAGTTTGTTTAGAATTGTTTTATTAATATATTTTTCATTATTATTCATTTAAAACTTAATGATGTGTTTTTCTATGGATGTATATTTAGAAGAATATAAATCAACAATAATTATACGAAGTTCCTTCAATCTATTATTATCAGTTTATATAACAAATATCAAAATACTTTTCGTATATTTAAAAAAATAAAAATACAACTTGCAATTTAATATTTTTACCTCGAGTATAAAATAAAAATTATAGAAAAAATAAAAGTCAAGCTTGTGAGATACACTATAGGTTTTTCCGATATTTATATTATATGAAAGTGTGGCTTTTTATCATGCATACATTTATATTACAAAATATTTTCCATAATCACTTCTTGCAACTTAGAAATATGTAAGACCATCTAAAACTCATATTATTAGTTTATTTTTTTCAAACACTAGACGATTTAAAACACCAATTTTATTTGGTCAAGCAATTTGCAATTTCTACGAAATGCCATTCTTTTTTTAATCTTCAAAATAAAATTCAACATTTTCAAGGTTATTATACAGAACCATTATTTTATTCCATTCAATATTATGATCAAATTAAATTCGTAAATTTAATTTTTAGATATTTTTTATTAATTTATTTTTTCAAGTCATCTAACCTTTTTCTTAAAGAAATTTGTGCAATTATATGCTTAATATTCACATATTTGAGCAAAAAATTGTGAAAAGTATTTTATTTAGTAAATAGTATCCTTTCTTTTACTATTAGGGTGAAAAAATACTTGAAAATACACATAGTCATCTTTTCCACGCAAAAATAAGCTTAAATAGATTACAAAAAATCCGACCGAATTCACTGAAAATGATTATATTTAAACTGCCAAACTGAAAGCACGTAAATTGTTTATAGTTAATACTAAATCTATAAAAAAGCTTTAAAAGCATTTAAAGATTGTATTATAAAAACTGGAATATATTTTGTGCTTCTTTTTTACAATAAGAGGTTTATATCATTTATTAGCCCAGACTTGATATATAATATATTTTATATTGCTTATCTGTCTAGTCTTTACGCTTTTTTGATCCTTATAGAATAAAATATGGAGCAAATTACTATTCTAAATATAACGAGTCAATCTAAAATTTGCGCACACCATGAACAATATTTCTGTGACCATATTGTAGCAAGCATAAAAAATCATGGCATTGGCTACAAAATATAGCATAAACATAATTTTAGTGAACTTAAGGTCAAAAAAATTAAAATTTACAACAAAACTATATCGTAGATACCAGATTTTGTAACAATGAGATTGATTTTATATTTGCAAGCTTGTTAGATGTCTTTTTAGTATTTACTTCTGTCTACACAACACTTTTTAAGATTTAAAATTTTTAGAACTTTACACACCATTGGATTTTTTTGTATAAATAAATTTAAGAATTTCAGTCCCAAAGACGAAAAAAAAATTTTAAAGCCTTGAAAGGGACACGTATATAAAATTTGCAAAGTTGCATGTAAGATATGCAAAAAATAACAATTTTAGAGAATTTCACTTATATAAAAAACATTTTAAAAGCAAACAAATGTTAAAAAATAAAGATATATAGTAAATAGTTATGTTTTGGTTTGTAAAAAACAACGTCATTTGGGTTTTAATTCTTTAGGTGGTTATTATAGTCAAAAAGAAGCAGAATTTCGTAATATAAAGATAAAAGAAGTTACATAATGCAAATAAATTATAATTTCTCGCATGAAAAAATGTATATGAATGATGTAGCATGAGATATGTAATACACCGAAAAATATGAAACGACGTTATTTTAGACTACCATTTATCTCATATGAAACTTATGCCGTTAGTTACATAAATTGCGTAAATATTGTGTGTTTATATGCAAATATTTAGAGAAAATATTTCTTTCAAAAATTCTTTTCTTTTCAAATGGTTTCAATTAAATCAATAGATATGTGGGTAAAATTTAAAAAGCGAAGATATAATTACGTTTTAATATAAAAAAATAGATGACAGCTTATTTGATATGAAAAACAAAAAAATTACATAGTTATCTTGTAAGAATATTGTAACTATAGAATCTGTCTTAGCATAGACCAAATTTAGTGTGAAAGAGCATTTTATGCCATGGATATATGTTTTTTTCTACATTTTTATTAATTATAGGGTTTTCGCTTTTGTACGTGTTTTTAGGTAAAAGCTTTATATAAAAGATCCTATGCTCACAATGTTCTATAAATTTTATACGAGTTATATAATATATAAAAAAAGTAAAAATAACACATTTTTATTATAATTTACTGAATATTTCAAGACATTGTTATGTAAACAAAAAGCATTCTAAAAATACAGTTTATATTTATTAAGTCACCGAAAAAAATATGGATACCATTTGAATTACAATGGTAAATATCTATTTAAATACATAATAATAAATTAAATATATATAAAATATTAGAATTGAATTTGTAGATATAATTTATAACAGAATTTATATCCCATATTACCAAAAATATGGTAATTATGTAAGCAGTGGATTTATAGTTTTTTTTATAAAACCAACAGCGACTCTGCTAATTATATAAAGAAAAATGCAAGATTAAACTCGCGAATGCTAAAAACATGTAAATTTAGATAAAAAACAAGTGAAAATTTCAATTATATGTAATAATAAAAACAGTGCATTTTTTGTAGATGGTGGTTGAAATTTTTGTTGCATGGAATGGATACAAGATAAAGAAAATTCGGTATGAGTTTTATTTCAGAAATCATTCTTACTTATATGTTTAAAATAAAGGCTTTTTCCAATATACTGATGCTGCATTTTAAATCACATAAATATTAAAGAAAGCCAATTTAAGATAAAAAAAGTTATATTTTTAGTATAGTCTATAAAATTTCTAAGACATATTTTTTGTATATTTAGAATATAAATATCGCATCGGAAGCTATATACAATATATAATCGCAGGAAATAATATGAAAATCTAACCTCAAATATTTAGATATTTTTTCCCTTGGGCCTAGGCAAAATTTATACCAATGGAAACAAAATTTATATTCTTCCGTTCAAATATTTATTTACAAAAATAGATTTTTTAAAGACAAGAGACAGCGAAAAAAATCATTTCTAACTTTTATTAATATATTTATTATTTTGTGATGTCTTTCTAGAGTAATAAAGATGCATTTGCTGCATTTAGAATAATAAAATGCAAAGGTTTCAAAGTATCAGAATTCTATTCTTATAATAGCTTCATTTATCAATTATTATTTGTGTTTAGTTATCTTACCAGCGTTCAATCTTATTTTCTACTTTCACACACAAAAAAAACATTTATTTCTTTTTACGAATACATCACGTAGATCATGGGAAGTATAACCAAAGTCTTAAATCTTACAAATCACGTCTCTAGTTAAGGATGAGTTATAGATCCCTACCCATGCCTTGTAAAATATTATTGATTTTTTTTATGAATCTTTATATAAATAATTTTGCTGTATTTTTCGTAAGATTAATATTTAGTTATAATATTTCTTGACCATATCTTTTCTAACAAGTCTAAAAAAAGGGTTGATTACAAACAGTTGTATAAATAGTTTTTGCATATAATAGCAGTTTTCCTATTACGTATTCTGTTGAGTCGTTTTATGTATAAAAAATGTCGATATTTGAAATATTAGATAGAATCGACTTGCAAATTTTTCTATGATCAATTTAATTCTTTTTCGTTTGATCCAAAAGCAAGGATATAATCTTCAGCTTTCTATAGTCTGTATTTGAATTCTGGAAAACAACAGAAAGCTATATGAAAATTAATATATAATAAATAAAATTATTTAAATTTTGGCATTTTTTGGCCGTGCTATTGTTTAATAGTGTTGAAAAACATTTTATTAAAAAAAATATTTTTGAGCCAGTTTTTTTTTATAAAATATTTTACTATCAAATTTCTCTATTTTTATCGGAGATTTACTCGGTATTTTTTGATTTATATCACGAAAAAAAAAGTAAAAGCAACAATTTTCCTTTGTTTGCAAATATAAGGACTAATTTTACGACTAGAACATAAAATATTGTATAAGGGTGGGACGCTATTTGTAAGCACGCATCAATGGATTTTTTAATCAAGAATGCTAGATGACTACCCCATCCGTGCTAAGAATTACATGAAAAACCACTTAAACATCGAAAATAATTTCTTTAGATGTAGGAAGGATTCTAGTTAATAAAATTAGCTTTTTTTAAAAAAATAATCTACAATATAAACCATCTACTTTATTGTGTATATGATTTTTTTTTGCTTCTAAGCCGCTTTTCGCAAATTGTTTTCGCATATGCTACCACTTAAATTTTTGAAATAATTTATAAGTATGTTAGAATCCGTTTAGTCACTTTCAGTCGAATTTACCACATTTTTACATTGAAACATAAAAAAAATCTTTGTTTTCTGCATAACTTATTTTATAATATATAGCCACTTATTTTTCTTCTATAAGTGTACAAAGATGCCTTATTTACGACTCAAATTTTACTTTTTAAGAAAGGTTTTGGATTTTTATATATGTTCATTTTTGAATAATTAGTGATTTTGTGTAATTGCAATAGTTTTATGGGTATAATTTTTTCTGTAATTATCGAACTATTTTTCTTTATATTTTGACTACTTACTTTGCCTGAAATTTAGATTTTTTTTGGCAAATTCTGGTTCATATTTTTTTCTCATCTCCTTGCATTGACTTAATTTTACTTTTACGCACTGAGTAATTTCATGTTATATATTATTGCTTTTGAAATATTTAAATCTAAATTTTAAAACTATTGCGGATCTATTTGTTTGCCTTTGAACTGAAATTTTTTATTTGACTGTTTAAGCTACGTTTAAGTGATTTTCTCATTATTATCTCATCTCCGCTTTTTCGACGATATTAAAAAAAAAAATTGAAAGTTAAAAAAAAAATATTTTTATTTTAAGATTTGATTAGGTAATTAGGTTCTAGTTTTTAGTTTTATATATCTATGAAATTATTTTTCTGTCATTTCTTGCAGAAAAATACTTGTGATTTAAATAGGATTAATTTTTAACCAGAATTTTTTCGTAATTTATCAATTTATTTAAGAATATTTCTCTGTGGATATGATGCTTTTTTTTTCTTCTATAAATCAATAGGAAATTTTATGACGCTAAATCTGTTCATTCTTTACAGATTTAAACTAATCGCGGACATTGCATAGTTGGTAAATTTTTTTATTTCGGTTTCAAAAAGTGATTGCAGCATTTCAATATATTTTAAATGATTGTAAACCAAATATTTTGTCATTTTTTCTTGTATGCATAGATCTTGGTCGGAAATAAGGCTTAATTTTAAATATGCATAATTGTAATCATCAATTTTCGTATGATCAAATATAATCCTAGTACAAGAACACTTACAAAGGATTTTAGTAAGTTTTTCTTTTGATAAAATATCATCATATTGGATTTCAAAAATGCTATTAATTTTTATAATATAATTAAAGTGAAAATCTTTAAATACAATATAAAATTTCGCACTACGAATTTCATCTGGAACATTTTCTGCAATATCATTATTTTCTGCAATATCATTATTTTCTGAAGTATCATTATTTTCTAAAGTATCATTATTCTCTGCAATATCATTATTTTCTAAAGTATCAACATTTTCTGAAGTATCATTATTGTCTGCAATATCATTATTTTCTAAAGTATCATTATTCTCTGCAATATCATTATTTTCTAAAGTATCAACATTTTCTGAAGTATCATTATTTTCTAAAAGTTCAATTATTCCTAAAATATCATTATCTATGCAATGATCGATAAAAAAGCTTAAAAAATCCACATTCGACATATAAAAAAAACAAAAAATCTTTGATTCTCTATTAGTTATCTCATCATGTATAGTATCTAGAATTGGTTTTCCGGTTCGCGGGTCAATAAAAATAAACTTTAAATTTCTTATTACATTTCTTTCTTCTATTTTAGATAATAGGAAATTTTTGCTTAAATCTGATTCTAAAATTATTCTGTCCCTAAAAATCTCGTTTTCACGGTCCATCAAAAACTCCAATATGCATGCAAGAGAATGCCGAAAATATAACAAATAATAATTACAACTTTCATTTCCTGTAACTTCAATGGAATCAACCATAATATGCGCCTTTGCCTTGCATTTGCAAAATATTTTTAGTGCAACATTTTTATCTTTCGAAATCATGCAGTCAAAACTAAAAGGGCTTGATATGAATTTTTGGTATATTCTTTTAGATTTTTCAACATTCCCTATTATTATTTTAAATATTTTTTTTGCTAAATCTTCAAAATAATCCTTGCTCATCATATAAGCGATGTTATATTTACACTTTTTCATAGTATAGTGGGGTAGTAAATTCAAGGATTCATATTCTTTGCAATGAAATGTATTATTATTTGTTAGAAAACACTCTTTTTCATTGCATTTTAGTTGCAAATCATTTAACACCTGTTTTTTTGACTTAAAGCTCATTTGAAAGGCTATTAAATTGATATCATTTTCTATTTTAATCTCTTTGCTATCATGCATTTGCTTTGCAGCGTTTGAAATTTTATCTGCATATTTTTTACCATAATTATGGATGTGTAAGACAAATGTTTTCACTAGACTACGATGCAGCTTTCTCTCAATGATGTGTTCGTATAAGAGATTTCTATTTTTAGTAGAAATAATTAGAATTTCACAATCTTCATGGGCATCAAGGTTTTTTTTAACAATCAATGGGTTATTGAGGCCAACTTCTTGCAATTTGCGTTTAAAAAAGAATGGTAAATATAAAAGCCTGCTTAAGAAATTCATCTAAAGAACATGTAAATGTTTATATAAATACTTTTATTTTTTTTTTGGGTGACAGCTTGATTGATTATATCTAAATAAGAAAATACGGACACCCAAAAAAATCCTTTCCATATACGTTTCTATAATTGATTGACATTTCGTGCAAATTAGTCGTCTACGAATGTCGAAAAATTGCAGTAAATCAATATTTTTATGATAACATATATTTTAAAAATTAAAAACCACTTCATGTAAAGAAATAAAAGTGGAAAGGGGCTTTTTCTCACCTGAAGTCCACTTGTATAAAAGAAAATTTCCTTTTAACCACCATATAAAAAACAGTAGTTAAAACCATATATTTTATCGTTTTTTTTTATTACAAGTAACAATAATGTATGGTAGTAGTTGCTTAATTATACTGTAAAATTATAATTAAAATGCTTAGAAATATGCTAGGCTATTATAATTTTTATTTTATATTTGGATAATGACACAAAAACAAAGTTGAAAAACGCGGATCTTCTGGCATAAATACAATTTTGAGCTGTATTTGATTTCAGGATATAAATTTCTTTGAAGCTGCTGGAAAAGCGTATGACGATAAAAAAGCTAAAACTTGAAATATTGCGATTTTCTATAAAATAAATGTCAAATCTGTCAATTTTTTTTATCAAATTTAGGAAACCATACAAAGCTTTTTTTTCTAATTTCAAAACAATTATCATTTTTCTACTTAATTAGTAAGATACATTGTTTTTGTAATTGAAAAAAAAATTTATTGTATTAAATTTTACAATTACCAAATAAATCAAATTGTGAAGAGATTTTAAAAAGGTAATTTATTGTTGTTTGTGCACTCTAGTGAATTATTAAAATGAATAAAAACATAAATAGTGTATGTACAAGGTTTATTTGGTATATAACTTAAAATTATTTTTCGTTATCTGATTCTTATATTAGGCTAGCTCAATTTATTTACATCGACCTCACTGGATTTTCTAATTAAATTTTCTATAAAAACTTTCACCAACCTGTAAAAACTAAGAATATAACTATATTTTATTAATTTACTAATGAAGATTAATTGAGGATGTATATGTAACCTTGCTATTTATATATATAAAATCTGACTTATATTAAAAAAAATTCATTTGAAATACTTAAAACCGATACAAGAGCAAGAAATTCAATAGCTCATTCATGTGTGACCTTAGAAATTAATGTATAATAATACATTATTTTATTGTAAAATAGATTAAACTAACATTTTATGTTAAAATATGTAAAAACTTAACTTCAACATTTTATCTATAAAAAATCGTATAGCTGAATTTTAATTTAGTGAAGATGTCAAATTAATAAATTATATATGTTTATTTGTATATTTACATATTTGAAGACAATAGATGTAATAGGAATGATTATAAACTTTTTTACTGTGTTTTTAGATAATTCCAGTCCCTCTTATATGTTCAAATCTTATATAAATATGTATACTATGCTATTCTAAGAAGTATATGGTGAAACAGCTCAAACGTGTATCAACTCTACAAATATAATATTTTACTCAATATAATTATCTATACAGGGACTTCTAAAGTAATCATTTACAAAAAGACGTTTTGCGATATATTTGCGGGCATTTTATCTTGTTTTACGCATTATGTTGAAATTGAACATTTTAAAAGGCTAAGTCAATCGAGTGAATTTATTATTTTATACATGTTTATATCTTCATCATTATATAGTTCACTTTTAACTAGAATAAATGCAGAACTTCTGCATCTATATGTATAGACTCCCAGAATTACTTTTTGCCCGTATGTTGCATGCATGGAATCATATGTTAAAGAAATAGTCAGTACGACGATAGAATAGATTTATTCATACGTCTCGACCCTGGAAAAATATTCTACTGCTACTCTGTATACTTGCCTATATCTCTTCTGAGTGGTTAGAGTTCTTTTCTATTTTATAACACAGTTTGACAACTTTCATGGAAATCATCTATTTTATCTTAACATGTCAATTATGATATTTATAGGTTTTTTAATCCATAGACAATCCCTACTGTTATTTTTGGTTATTAAATGAATTCGAATTGTTGAAGGAGTCGGAATTAAAACTCACGAGAAATGATATCAGGTGTTGTATACGCCATTCAGGCTTCCACTTGGCAAACATAACCATCATACAAATACTGAGTTATATATCTTGCACATGTTATCGATAATTGAATTAAGTTGTTTAAACACCTCGATCAAGTCTGTGTTTAAAAACAAAATCTATCCTTTAATAATTTTCAACACACTAGTTTTATGTGCATTCTTTGCAGCTAGACAGTATCAATTACCGATATGGTAATTTATCGTTGTCTTTGCGTGTCTGGGATTAGAACCTATAATAATTTCTATTGAAGATTCTAGAGCAAATATTTACAGTACAAAAATAGAGTCTATAACCATGTATCATATGTTCGCGACTATAAAAACTTAACTTTTTACTCCAAAACGTTCTATTAATGAAATTTGGCTATATTGAATTGTTTTTAAGTAAAATAAAATGAATCTTACATTTTCTTGCTAAATATTTCATTTTATATATTCGTTTGATATATATGAATAATATCAAGAAGATTCATGAAATTAAGATCGAAAATTGTATAAAAAAATATTTTTATATAGATACAAATTTTTCTGATTTGTAAATCTTTCTATATCGATCGTATACAAAGCGATACAATAATATTTTTTAATACTCGGCTTTTATATACATTCAAATATTTACGATCTTACTAATTAATCTTTTAAAAAAATTTTCTTCTTGTATAAAAATTAATAGAAAACATGTATGTATCATATTGTAACTATAATAAAAACCGTATATTGTAAAATATTTATTTTACAATAGTTCTTGATACAAATCAACACATAAATATATTTGATATACACATTTGTTTTACTTATTTGTTATACAGTGTATTTTTAGAAGTTTTGGCATTCATTTTAAATTTATTCTTAGCTTAATTGAATCTCTATTTTTTTAAATCTGAAAATGGTTGTTTTATTGTATATAATAGCATTTGTGATTTTGTCAATTTTTATATAATTTAATAATACGCTATTTCAACATACAAAGAAGTCAAGTATAATTTAAAAAATCTTCTATTTTATAAAAAAAAAGAAATCATATTCTAAATAATACAAATAAAATTCGTAGGTGAATATATCGATTCTTTATGCTGGCAATCAATAGATTACAAATTTACAATATTCATGCTGCATTAAATATTATATTTATCGGCAAACTGTATAATTTTTTCGTTGATTATATTTTATTACCCCATCTATATTGTTACAGTTCTATGAATTGGTTTTTTTTAGGAAATACAAGATGCTATTTATCTATATAGAAGTTCTATATACTTTTTTATATATTGAGGGCACGAGAGCTTTGATCAAATAAAATTATCTTTACTACCATCTATTTGTTTAAGAAAAGTCTGTTAATTGTATTTAAAGATTCATTTATCTGGTGTTTAGTAGGTTTTAAGCAACAACCTTATATGATCACATATTTTATTATTCCATATATGGATTTCTAGGGGTTATTGTGTATTTTTAGATTTTGATGTACGCCTAATTGTCTATTTGCTTGCTCAATTTTAATGGTATTAAGTCAAAGGTATTTCACGTGATTTTTGCTTGATTTGAAGTTTTAAAGATATATAATTTTCTTGAAAAAATGTCATAATATGAAATTACTGCGTTCTTATAAAATATTACTGTTATTTTCTCTTAAACTATATTAGAAGTATACATAAAATCATCCTTTACAAAATATTTTTTTTTTCTTAAGATATACTATTAGAATTCATGATTCTTTTAAACTTTTTCATTTGTATTAACAGAATTATATTATACATTGATATTATATCTATTATTATAATTTAGAATTTTTTATCTTTATTGCAATTTTTTTATCTGAATGTATCCCTTATAATGTCCATTTATTTATTATAACAACACATCTGTAGCCTCTACATGCGTTTTTTTCATAATTTTAAAGATAAACAGAATTGGTCTTTACACTTTAACAATAACTAACAAAGATTTAAAACAAATTTTTTTCCAGGCTCAACTGAAAAATTAGTAAAAAATACAAGTAGATACCTTTTTTTCTTATAAATTTATAACGATAACAAAGATATTTGATTTTTTATTGTTAATGTTTTATGCCTTATCTTCATTTTTTTCATATTCTAAATTTATTATAATCTTGCATATATAGAGCTTTACTGACTTTTTATTTTTCATTATTAAAGAATTCAATTTATGTGCAATGAATATGATTTTCAGTCTACCAATTGGAATTTTCTTTATAATCTTTACGTCTGAATAATATTTTTTTGCGCATTATGTAAAACATTTCATATTGTTTTATGTCATAATTTCTTTGATTTATTATGATAGATATGCAAACCATCTTCTAAATTTCTTCTTATCATCAAAATAGATTGTACCACCATATAATTCTTTCATGCGTCATTATTTTTTATAAGGTAATTTAAATAAATTGCCAGGAAAAGACTGACATACTAGAGCATTAAAGGGTAACCTTTTTGCCTGTGAGGCTACTTTCTTGTTTTGGAGATGGTGATGAAGCCACACATAAGATTTTTTAATTTAAAAAAATATATAAATATGTTTTCTCATATAAACAACAAAAAAAATTTCTAAGAGCGTTTTCTTAAATGTAATTTTCAGTATTGCTTTCTTTCATACATAGTTCATATAAAGGCACAAATTTACAATCCCTTTATCTTAATTGATCTTCTTAATGCATATATGTCAATCGTGTTATTAGACAGTTTTTATTATAATTAAGGTGTTAAAAGGTAGACTCACACCAAAAAGTCTACATATAACATGTCAATCTGCGACGTTTATTCTGTTGTAATTTAAGACTCTTCAATACATTTTATATATCTATATTGAATTTGTCTTATTTTTATTGAGTTATTAAGTAATAATATCCTCTGCTAATCTAATAGCTATATTTGAAGCTCACTGGGTATCTACATTATGTTCACAAGATGTATTTCAAAAAAAGCTGCATACTAATTTAATGTCTTTCAAAATTTATAATTTTCATCATATTTGATTATCAGTTATACTAATACTTCTGGATATGCTTTCATCTCCGCTATTTCCGTAATATTCTGCAGTATAAGGATCTTATGCAATTGTGAAAAATATATTTCTTTAATCGTTCTCACAGAAAAAAATCTCTAAAAAAATGAATTTTTTCCTGAAAGAATTTATATTTGTACACATAAAAAACATATTTTTATTATTTCCTTGCAGAAAAAATTTACCTCATTCTATTTATGTGTAAAATACCATAAATAAGCAAGATTGCGACATAATGATTCATCTTATAAATGACAGGGTAGACCCATATTACTTCTAAAACAATAAAATCTGTTCTATAAGATTAAGGAATTTTGTTAGCATACTCTCTTTCGAGAGCTAACGACGTTGAGAACATTATTGGAGATCAAAACAGCAAGTTAATTTATACGAAATCAGATAATTTCTAAACTGAAGATGTCTTATTGCGCTTTTCGGATATATTTTACGATCTTAATTACATACTCAATAGTAGAATTATAATGAATAGTATATGCACGAATATTTTGTTGATGTAAAATACAATGAATAGAAACATATTTTTTACATGGGTATTCTCTTTTTTTAGCAGTGTATTGATTTGTCTCGTTTTCTTTTCATTTCATTCCATTTCTGATGCCCCATCAGTACAAATGCTTACTAATTTATTTTGATTAAATTTTGACGATCTAAATTTTTCTGTGAAGTCTTTCTATAATCAATCGCTTGTGTTCCACATGCTAGTTTTCTAAGACCAATAAATGTTTTTAACTGGAGGGTCTTTAGCAATCAAAAATACAAAATAGAGAACTTGACCAGAATCTGTTTAATCAGTCGATTCCTCGACAGTAATGGAGAAATAAGAATCCACACTTTTAGAAATCAGAAACAATTGTTTCTAAAAATAAACTCTAATTTATGTTGTCTTTTAGAGATGGTACCTCTTAATAGCGAAAGAGAAATATATTTCATAACTGAATCGGATTTAAGTCATTTCACTGTTTCTATGATTTATTCCTAGATTAACTTAATATCCTTATATGGTTTACCCTTTTTTCAATATTGTAAAAGCTAGTCTTTAATTGCCTTGTAAAATTATTATCATATTCAAAAGAGTTCATTAGTGGATATATATGCTTTCTCATGCCTTCTTTTAATCTAAACAGTTTCTGTTTACGTACTTCTCCTACTAACGTAGAGAGATCCTCCAACAAATTTGTCAGATCATCATCTTTTGCTGCAACGAGGAAATAAGCAAGTTCTCGAATAACGAATTTATTTCTTTTTTTGCAATTAATAGTATAGGAGTAGTTAGAATTTTTTTAAGATTTTCTATGAAAGGAATTTAGATAAATCAATTATAATAACTATTTTATGACGCCACAAAAAATAGCCCTTGAATACTTTGTGGCCTAAAGCCACAGGTTGCAGACTTCCCCGTCTAGAATATGAAAATGTGATTTTCTATGCTAAAATAGTACATTACTTGTTTAGTTGCAGTTGAAAATATTAAAATGCTTGCCTATATTAAACTTTACATGTTTTTCACATTCGTTAAGTCATCTAAAGAACAAAATAAACCTAACAAATGTAATGATGTATGTATTGATTTGTAAGGGCTTTTTACAAAAATCAGATATTTGGAAAAATTCAACTTCTTATATTGTCTTAGAAGAGTAACTTCTTTTTAAAAAATTAAGAAATGAATCATATAACATTTTTGGAATGTATACAAAAAAGAGTATAATATCTATATATTTGTATCTTATTTTATTGAAGCTAAATACCCAAAAATAATAATAATTAGGAAAAAGACTATTTTTTTATTATGCATAATTACCAGCAGTAAAAAACTCATATTTTGTAGTTTCGATAAATTGTAATTTTACCAAATACTAAATATTGTATGCAAATTATCAGATTTCTCAGAAGGAAGCTTTATGTCAAATGTCCCCTTTTGCTCAAATAATTTTATTTTTCAATATTTTCAAACACCCTTTTTGTACTCTATTTTTTATTCCCCTCCCTATTTTTCTATATAAACCTCATCTCAAAGGTGTAATTTCTTAAAATTTTAGCCAGACATCTTATATAATTAATTAATGTTTTTTCTGATTTATAAGTTGTGTATTAAGAGGTTAGGGATGCCAGTTAAAGTAGAAGCAGGGTCACAAACAATAGGGTTAAGGATTAAAATTAAAATAACAACACAAGAAAAAAGAATGCAAATTGAGTAGGATGACGAGGTTGAAAGAATTTTATGTAAAAAATGTTCTAAAAAGAATTCTGAAGTGTTTTTTTAGACTTTACATGTCTGAAGATCAACCCGGAAACACCACCAAAGTTGATTTTTGGATTTAGAAGCGTCAATCATGTCAGTTTTTAGTAAACATACCATAAATCACTTTGAGAGATGTCACTTGCGTTCGGAATCATGTCAATTTTTTTCTCGATAACAACAAAATTTATCTTATAGCCGAAAGTTTTTCTTATACGGTTAGTCTCTACCAATGTTTGCTGTATCCCTTTCAGCCATGTGACATTAATTTTTGTTTGATAATTTATAAATGAAATAATTTAAAGAACGTAAATCGTAAATCATTTAAACAGAAGTTACATAGTTGAATTTAAACAACATAATCAATTCACAAAAACTCTTTGAATTATAAAAAATCACAGCTAACTTTCATCATTAATATATTAAAAAACCAAAAAAAAACAGCTTTGTAAAATATATAATTATCTAGTTAGAAATTTTAGTTTATAAAATAATAGGGGTTGAAATTCGTAATGATTTATATAAAGCAAGAAGCTTTTTTATCAAATTTTATATTCGAATTGGAAGATTGATAATGTAAATTTTTATTATCTATATTAAACTAATGAGTAATTAACATATATAATTTGATAGGTTCTTGTGAATGATATTTCTAATGTATTATTGTCTTAATATCGGCCAAATGTGGGTTTTATTCTGGATTTCGGATTCTTTATTCGATGAAAATTTAAAATTTATAGACCTCATCCATTCATTTGAATTTATTTAATTAGGAATTTTTAATATTAGTGAAATTAGAACCGATCTAAAAAATGGCTAAAGGCGCAGAAAAGTACTTGATAAACATACCAGGAAAGATAATCATATGCGGTGGGTATATTGTATTAAATGAAACCAACAGTTGCATATCTATAGTTCCTGATCATCCATCAACAGTTATGGTGTCTAAATCACCTAAAAATCCCACTTGTATTAATATATTTACAAACTTCAAGGATTGTGGAAAATTTGAGTTAGTGGAAAATATATGGAAAGACAAAAATGAAACTCCTGAGCCATCAATGATGTACTGTAAAAATATAATTAACATTTATCATAGAATAACACCCATTACATTTAGGGATGAAGAATTGAGGATTGAAATCGCCCTCAATGATATACTGTTTTCATTAAAGAATGATACTATTGCAAAATCAATAAAAACTGGACTGGGTTCTAGTTGCGTATTCCTTATAGCTATTGTAAAGTCTCTTATGCCTAAGAAAACAACACGAGAAGGTTTGTTTAAACAGTGTCTCGAGATAAACAAAATCATTTCACCAATATCATCAGGCTGTGATATTGCCTCTTCCATTTTTGAAAGCATAATATACAAAAAATATGAGTATAATTATTTTACTATTAAAATAAATGCCACATTAATTCTTGGATCATTCAATAAATCGACAAATACGAGAAACATGGTTGAGCTATATAAAAGGTGTGATGAATGATGGATATCCCTTGAAAATTTTAACAGGGAAATTATTCGAAGAATAACAGCGGATGGTGGTTTCACTTGCGAAAATAGAGAAGATTTTAAAGTCCTATTCCAGGGTTATATCGATTGTGAAAAGGTTATTAGCGATATGATTGTTCCAGATAAACATTGTATCTTAAAAAAATCATTTGATTATATAATTTATAGGTTGTGGACTTTCGGGTTCCGAAGGAGATGATTGTGTCTGGTGGCTTGTATCAGCGATAAATATAGAACCGATATATAATTTTTGGAAAGAATCATTTACATTCGTTACGAAGGTGGAAATATAGGATGGTAAAATGGTTGAATAAAGTCTATTAAATTATATTTTGGACTATATTTTACATTGGTTACGAAGACAAAAAACAGTTGAATCAATTTTTTAATAATATTTTGCATTGGTTACAAAGATTAAAAAACAGTTGAATAAATTTTGCACTAATATTTTACATTCATTTCGAAGATTATAAAAATAGGATGTAAATTATATATAAATCTAAGGTCTGATTTTTCTTTAAACTGTGTATACATGCTCGCGCAAAACTTTAGATATCTATATACTACAGAATTTCTGTATATATTTTATAGCACAACATCTTTACAGTATTCCTCAAGTAATCTTCTATGCCTAAAACTTATATTTTATGTTTTTTTTATAATATTTTTGTTTGTGCATATACTTCCGCTTTGTTAACGCCATAATTTCACAAATATACGAGTTGTGATGTTTTTTGACTACAAAATTCTCTGTTAGAACACGTGGTGCCAATAAAGTCCATTTATTGTATTTAAAAATATGTTTTGCAAGAAATAGAAACCTGATCTATCGTCTTAAAAATAAAAATAAAAATAAAAGATCTTTAAAACAGCTGGTTTGTTGTAATTTACGAAATAAAAATTATACATAAAAGTATAGATTTAGATAGTTCAACTTTCATAATAAATGCAAAAATTTCGTTTTCTAGATTGAAATACCAGGATTAAATTTTTCTAATATTTAATGGTTTTGAGGAAAAATATATAATATCTAAAAAAATACACAAAAAACAAGTCCTCCTTGTCTTATTGTCGATTCTACAAAATATATATTAAAAGTTTTATCTTAGTTTTAAATAAGATCATTAACACCAATTCCTCATAATAATTGTTTTATGTTAACATCATGATCTTGATCCCGAAATTTTCCAATTTTTAACTTTATCTATTTAACTAAAGTATTTTTAGGGTAGATGTTAGCTGGAACTTAATAAAAAAAAATTATTTATAATTTCCTAGGATACTAACAAGTTTTTAAAGCCCAAATATATTTTCAAATACTTATTCTAAACATACATTATATGTGCGACATTAAATATATTTGTTTGATTATTCGGTTGTTTAAATTACAATTCGGATTTTTTGCACTCAAATTCTTTGTATGTTAATTTTATTTTTGATGTATTGCAAAATAGAAATTTTCATCTGGTGATGCTAAACGTGATTTTTTTATAATATCCGTATTAGTATATTGATTATGAAAGTTAAAAATCATAGTTAAGAATATTTTATCATATGGTTATCTATATTTTTAAAGTTAGATAATAGTTTCGCTTTTAATCTATGATAATTTTCATACAATTGTAAATATTTTATGATTAAAAATTTTTAAATATTTATAATAAGTATTATCCAATGGAAACAAAAATAGGCAAAATATAATGGTTCTCTGGATCTTGGAATTTTTGATATAGGTAAAACAGCCATAGTAACTAATAAACTTCTTATTTTTTTCTTTTGTCTTAAAAGATTGATAACATGCACATTTTTTAGATTTTTCATTCTATTGTTAAGATGTAATTAGGTTTGGAACTTTATCTATAAAAAGCTCTTTATTTTTCTTAATTCAAAATTAGTAATTTATTATCAGAATATTTCTTGGGAATTTAAATATTTATCAGGATCACTATGAAAAACTATATAAGAAATAAACGGATTTGTTTTTTTTACAAATAAAAATATTGTTTCTTATAGCTATTTTTTCGTTTTTTTCATCCTAACAAATTCAAAAATAATAAAATTTACTTAATGACTTGCAAACGAATAAAGAGCCACACAAATGGTAAAGAATTACATTCACTAAAAAAGATTTAAATAAGCTTAATTTCAAAAGAAAGCTCAATAAATATAGGCCTGACAATTATTAAAAATTCACCATGATTAAAAAGGTATTAATGAGCTTATATTTTAAAATATTGCACAATAATATTAGACACACAAATAAGAAAATTCCAAATCGTAAAAAAAAATTAATTAAGCTTGCTATTTAGACAAATGATAATGGCAGTATAAATCACAATTTATGTATAATTTTGTATTTATAAGACGAGTTTTAAAATTAATAATAGGCTGTTAAATTATTGTGGAAAAAATAACGTTTATTGATGGAAAAGATCTTGTAATCAGTAAAAAAATATTGAGCTATGATTCTAAATTGTGACTAAACTAATTTGTGTATGCTTGTATAGCAACAGTTAAAATACATAAAAATCTATTTCTTGTGTATTCATGTGATATTCTAATATTCTTTCTAGTATTCTTTTCAAAACAACAACGTTTATACTTAAATTTTCATTCACTGGTATAAATAATTATTTGAAAATTTCAGAGGGCAAAATATAGAACTTTCATATTTTGACTTTTTCTAAGTATATTTAGCCTTAAATCACTATTTATAAAAACATTTTTTAGACTCAAGCCATCTTAAACCTATTCATGGCAAAATTGCCTCTAATACATAGTTTTAAAGAATTTCATATCAACATGTAATATTAAACAATTATTAACACAATTTTTATTAGATATTCTATATTTTTCCAGAAAATAATTCTTCTTTGGTTAACGGTTGATGCTAAAATCCCAAGATCATATTTTCCTCTTTATAAAGTAATCCCTCTATATTTTGAGTTATTTAAACAAAAATTATTTATTTCGATTGAAATGTATTATTTAATTTCAATGTAAAATAATTTATGTTGTTAATTATATAAAAAACGGCTTTAAAGAAAAAAATGTCTTATAGTACTATGTATTATAAATATTAGCTTTTAGCCAGACTTTTTTATATTTTAAATAATATTTTTGAATGTAATTTACAGTGAGCCGGTTGTTTGCTTGATAAATAATTGCCATTTGTAGAAAAATGTTATTTTTTATTCCAAAATATTTATTTATTAGTTTAATTTTTGATCTAAAAAATTCGTACTTGATTCTTTTTCGCGTTGCATATCCTAAATTATGGAAAGATTTAACCACAACTGTAACCAAAATACCATTTATCTTGGTTTTAATAAATATAATCATATGTTTTTAACCTGATTGAAAGATTCTTTTTATACAATAGCAGCGAGAAAAAATCATTAAATATCGAACTATAATACATCAAAAGAATAGTTATGTAAAAAAAAGCTTATGCATGCTCAATGTAGCATCAAAATTTAACGCTTAAAGCCACATTACGTTATAACAAGTAAAAGCTAATAATCTGTGTACAATTACGAATTCTATATTTAAGTTCTGCGCAAACTACATATCTATCAAATTTGTGGTTTGCCGACTATATCTAATTTAAAATCCGACTTCTTTTCCTTTATTAAACGTGTTTTAGTGTGCAATTTACCCTTAATTTTTTGAAGGATGATGTTAAGCGTGAATTTAAATTCATATAAAGTTTCATTTATTTAAATGAGCGCATGTATTACTCTCCAAGTAAATAAACAAAAAAATTGTTTTTACAATTTTAATCATATATATTTAGCAGTACAAAAATGCAAATGATTATGTTTATCATATTGTTTATTTTTAAGACCTGTTTTTTTATTATAAGCTCAATAGAATTTTACATGAAAGTATTTTAATATTTATCTATACGTAATGTCATAAAATAATTTCACAGCATACAATTCCTATTGAGAAAAATTTAAATAAATTGATATATATTCGATCATCTGTTAAAGCAGAATAAAAATGTGAAATATATTTTCAGTGAATTAAAAAGACATTTTGATGTCATATTATAACTTCTATACACCCCAATGTAGCTTTATATATAGTTATTTGTTGCGGATTTATTTTTTACTGTAATATAAATAACGTCGATGTTTTTTTAAAATATGGAAAAATTTTCGACTCGGTAATAGAATTGTGTAAATAAATGTCCATATTTTCTTAGATTTAAATATTTTAGGTTCTTATCAACATTATGTAAGTTAATTAAAAAATTTTTAAACATAAAAAGCATCCCGTCTAGCTGCAAGGAATACGGCAAAAAACCAGTTGTCGACCCACATTAAATTTAAAGCTCCAGGCAGTAAATATACACTTCATTGTGGTACAAAAGGTATTTGACTTTATTATCAAACAAAAGTTGAAGAAATCAAAGCCAAAAAAATTACGATAGTGATGTTTACCTATAACTTGACCCAATTGAAGTGATCTGTAAAAACTGTTATTTCTTTTCGAAAAATTATATTTATATTGGTGCATGGTATAGACTTGCATATTTTATTAGCGTTAAATATGCATTTATCGTAAATGTTAGAAATCTTTGCGAAAAAAAAATAAGGTTGATTAAACATTTTTAGAGTTAAAATATCAAATAAATAGACTGCTTTTGTGTATATAAATATAACTTCTAAAGACGAAAATAAAATAATATGTGCACTATTTTATTAATATCGCCCTTCTGATATAATAACTCTCTATTTTGATAAAAACCAGAAATAATTATATTTTGTAAATAAAATTCACTTTGTGCAAAAAAAGTGATTATAAACTTGAACTTGAATAATTTAACGGTCTAAATCAAGATATAAAACAAGAATGGCACGAAATTATAGTTGCAATTAAAATTCTGCATATTTTATCATTTTTATGCATTGTGTAACAAATGATAGTTTTAATGTTGTAAGACATGAGGATCATTGATATATTATTTATTACTTTAATTTAAATTTCAAAAAACATGAGATATTTATTTATGTGTTAATTTTCTTTTTATCGATTTTATCTATTTAGACGTAGTCAGCGTGTTGGGAATATTGCACAACTCCTTAATGCATCTTTTGACACCTTCCTCTGATCTATCTTCATCAACTGCTCTTCTTCTCTCAAATGAGATGAGTTCAAGTGTCTTGCGGAGTGTGGGAGCTTGCATGTATGCTTCTAATTCGTCCGGGATTTTTAACTCCTTAACAATTTTCAAAAAACAAATGTAATTATATACGCTAAAAACAATTCAAAAGTATTCTATACATTTATTTCTAAAATTACCATGCTATACTTTTGTATTTAATTACACATGAATGTTTTTAGTTGAAGAATTCTTTTATATTGTAATGGCATAAATTCTTTATAATTACTTTTTACTTTACTTTATTTATATTATTATGTAATTGAATATATTTTTTATGGATTAATTTACAATCGTAATCATACACTTTGCCTATTAGCATAACATGGTTGTTTTAATGTCGGCATATTATATGTATAATCTTGGTTGTATCCTCTCCCCTTACATATTCTTTGATACCTCTCCTCTTTTCGAGACCTATTATTTTGAGGGTTTTCCTCAATCCTATAGTTTAAATATATGCTTTGATTTTATTCGTGACTTTATGTTATTTTTATTGTCTTTTATGGTATTGTGTTGCAACCTGTTGCCATTTTACAAAATATGTATTATATTTGCCTTACACTTGTATTTTTATGGCAGTTCAGATGCTAGTTCAATTTCCAAAGTGGTAAACGATGATTTTGTTAAAAAAAAAATAGTCCTGAACATTTATTTTGATAAGAATCTACAAAATAAACAGCCTCATAATCCAGTTTTGATTTTATGCAATTTAAGATGTAACAAAAACTCTAATTTCAGTCTTAAATTAAAGAAAAAATCGAGGGTAGCCAAGTCAAGATTCTATGATTATTGAAAAATATTATGAATAAAAACACTTAATGACACCTAATTTTAGATACATATGCAATATTATGAATGAAAAATGGTGAAAGGTAAAGAAGATTGTAAAAGGAGTTATATCGAAAGAATAATCAAATAAATTTGCTCATAGACATTCCGAATTCTTGCATAAGCAAATGTAAAAGTTAAATAGAGCATTTATCCGGAATGTAAATCATTAAATTATAGGAGTATGCAAAATATTAAATAAACTATACAAATATATTTAAATTATAAAAAACTTCCTATTTATTTGTGCCTTTGTTTTTATGCTATTAATTTTTATAATTTACCCAAAATATACTCTAGATAAATATAAATAGCAGAATAAGTTTAGATTTATTTAAATCTAATCTACAATACATTTTGTCTTTTCAAGAATTATTATTTCAATTGTTTTCTCTAATCCTATTCAATATTCTTCCTTTTCAAGTCTTATTAACTCAAGTGTTTTCTTCAGTCATATTATAATCCTTAATACACCTTTTCTTTTCAAGACTTATTAATTCAATTGTTTTCATTAGCCCTATATAAATATTCTTCTTTTTCAAGACCTATTAACTTAAGTGTTTTCATCTGTTCTATTATACCTCTTCAAATATAAACCTATATACACCTTTCTTTCAAGAATTATTTATTCAAATGTCCTTAACCATCTTTTTTGTACGTATGTTATTGGTTCCGTCATTATTTCGAACTTCTTGATTCAGAACTAAAACATATGAATAATATATACGATGAAAAATAATCAAAAATATTTTATTTATGGGTTAATTTTGATATTGAAATTTGAGTTTCCATTAAGTGTAACTTGATTGAATTCACGTGAACATTTAATCTGTGATTTGGATATTACATCTTCCCTCTTTTTGTAAACATACACAATTTTATTAAAAAATACGCAACGAACAACTAAAATTTTCTAAAATTTTGAAATATTATTATATTTATTTCAACAACGAAAAAGATCTATTTTTCTGTCTCTATGGCCTTTCAAGGCATTTTCATGAACCTTGAAGCCAATAGGGTCAGTAAAATCTACAATTGTTTCCATAACTCCCCAATTTATACAACTTCGTTTCCTTTAGAAGTGGTCTAAATAGCAATTCTATCAACATATTTCCTAGGACGGAATACGATCTTTCATATAACTTCATCATCAGCTTGCTCACTTACACAAAAAGTAATTGTATTTTCTCAAAATCATCCGAATGAGTTTGTTTCCTAAGCTCTAGTACCCATTTCCCTCCATTTAGTTTTATGTCATCTTCCCACATCGGTTCAATACGGTCTCTAAAGAAATGAACATTAGAATTTATTGACCATTCTTCAGCATTCCCTGTATTTTATAGGGTATAAATCAGTGTCTCTATTTCACCGATAGTACATACATTTTTATTGCTTCTTTCCAGGTTTCATGTGTTGCTTTTCTTTTTTGCTGGTAGTCATAACAAAAAGACCATTTACTATTTAAAACTCGCATCAATTTGGGGTAAGAGTAAATTATTATTATATAATATATAAAGACGAAAATTATCCCATATGTTATAACATGGGACGGTTTGGTGACACGATATCATAGAAGGTACCTGAAGGAACTAGATGTCACGAACCAGGTTGAGGCATATAGTCAAACCTTGGGATTGAGAAACACCGTCGAATTAATAGGACTCGAAAGAAGGAGGGGTATTGAGTAAGACTTTGGAGAGGAGAAGATAGCCAAAAGTATAAATACGCTGTGCGTACAGAGAATCAAGCAAGCTGTGTCTGAGAACAATAACTATAATTACGACTATAAATATAGCCCAAAAATAAAAAATAATTAAAATATATAAACTTATGGGTATGCAATATGCATCAAATTAAACAGATTATAATTTGACTATTCGAAAAATAAGATCTGCGAAAATCAATTCCTAATCATCAAATTTTCAAACACTGGTTTCTATTTATCCTTGTTCAAACTCAAACGATTCCATGTAAATTTCGCTTTGAAGAATTAAAATTCGACTACTTCAAAACATAAATACCATTTATTAGAATTTTTTTAAAAAGTAACTATTACAGCAGTAGCTTTATTTATCTTTTTAAAAAAAATAAAAACTCAAATGATTCTATTGTAAGTTAGAATAGAAACAATTCAAATCGGCTTTTCAAACCTAATTAGCATTATAATCATTTGATAAAGAAATGAATCTCGGTTTTACGGGATTTTATATGCATAAAAAAACAAAAATATGTATTCTAGTAAATTAATATCGGTAGAGGTATTTATAAAATTAAAAATTGTTTAGAAACCTAATAAGAACCGATTTCATCTTATAAAATGCATGTCTATCAAAGAAAAATAATAGAAATTTATTGACGCAAAGGCTATCAGCGATACAAAGTATTAAAACGAAAATACAAAAAGAAAAACTGTTCATGTTTTCTCAAATATAATTTTATATTGTAATTGTTGTTTAAATATCCGAATCTTCTCATTTTCAACCCTAAATTCGACTAAAATATTGCGAGTTTATTGTTGGTTTACTTTAGTTGAATTTTTTTTACTTAAATATTATCTCTATATTTAATACCTAGGTTGTATTGACACAAAAAAATTCTAAATTAAAATCATAATATCCATAAAAGCCGTTTATAATATATAAAAAGCGACACATACATAATAAATGACAAAAAAAATATTTTATTTGACGATAGAGCTTTTTTTACAATAATGAGACACCTTTTGATCGATTAAGATTCTTACTTTCTATAAATCTCAATCATTAAACAACATACTAAATCTTAAACTAATTTTTTTCTGTTGATAGGGTCTATAAGAAAATTAAACGTGTAGATCTTAAAATCAAAAATGCATAAGAGGTGGTTCCAAAGTAGATGATCATGAAAGAAGTATTCTCGTTGGGGTTCGTATAAATCAGCTAAAGGTTTCAAGTTTATAAAAATTTGTAAACGGTAAAATTAATATTAAACTAACTTATAAATAAACAATTTTTCTTTTACGCATTCAATTTAAAATTATTGTAGTTGAAATAACAAATGTCGGTTATATATTTTGTTTATATTCGATTCATTATATTTAAAGGCCTGTGCTATAAAAATATCTCCCTGTTATTTTATGACCCTTTTATTTTGGATCTCTAAAAATTCAATAAATTATTTAAAAACTATGTTTTGATTCTTGAAAAATAAATTCAGTTTTTTAAGATTTTAAAGATACCATTTAATTAAATATAATATCTATGGGCAAGTTTTTAGTTTGGAATAAAAAAACATTTCGTAATTATATAAGAGGAGTAAAACTAGTTACACCGGGGATTAATATAATATAAATCAAATTTGCTTCTATTATTATATAATTTTATTGCTTTCTTATGTTTAATGATAAAATAAAGCGGATTATAAGTAGTTAAATTTATTGCTGTAGGAATATTCAGAAATGATAAAACACATAGATTGTGTTTTTTTGAAAAAAAAAAGAAACATATTCCTTATATAAAAGAAAAATTACATCTTAAATATGGTCTATGTAGTCTTCGATTTTTATATGGTGTGTTATTATATAAAATAGATCATTTACGTATAAAATAATCGAAAAAAACCTATAAGAGTCCAAAAAAAAATTTTAACATCTAAAACTTGGTTTTGTGTTCATAAATTCGTTCAAGATAGACTATATTTTGGCTAAAAAATCAGATTAATACAATGGAATTAATACGTAATAAACTTTATCGCCATAACTTGGTATATTTAAAGAAATCTATTTTTTAATGCAAAGCCTTTTTAAATTTTTCATGTACAAATTTCTGCTTCAACTGGCATTCTATACTTGTTATTGCGACTTTTTATATTTTTATTTAAAATTTAAGTAATGTTATATCCCACTTGTGTATATTAAAATTTAAATTAGCATGTGTATATTCATATAATTTTTAAACAGTTGCTTTATTTCTGTACTAGTCAGATTATAAGCCCAGGTAATTAATATTTCTATAAATAAGATTTACTTTAATTCATACTTGCACAGTAATACATGGGAAATCATATATATTATATGTATGTGTTAACTAATGTAGTTTTCTTGACTTTTTAATTCGGTTTATTTTTTTTTCAGTGTTTATTCATAATTTCTATGATCTTATAAATTTGAATTTTATTGTTTATAAGTTCTATAATTTCTTTGATCTTTTGAATTTGATTTTAATGGTGATCAGGGTAATTTATATCAAGCAACTTCATTACTCTCCGTCTATATTCATGACAACTTTTATGATTTATCAAACTGCAATTTTACTTGCTGTTTAATATCTCGATTATAGTACAGGGATTTTGTTTTCATCCCAAAAATATATATTTTTAAAATAAAAAGAAATATTGTTATTCTTTTGACCTTTTTTTTGCTCAATATAAATCATCTGTACGATCTGGTATTTTTAATTATTATGAGATTGTGAATTATATATGTTTTCGACACTGTTATTTTTTTTTATTCCGACATAAATTTTGTTTTTTTCTGCACTTAAAATAAGCAGCACAAATGCGCTTTTGTATACTATTAAAATAACTATAAAATATTTTTTAGATCTCTTTTGTTCCTTCTACCATTTTAAACTTTCGGTTCTTTTTTGTGATAGTCCTTGTATGAAGTAATCATTTATCTGCTCAACAAAAAATTTTATTTTATAGAAATACAATACCGATATCTCAGTTTCTGATTCTCTTCTTTTTGACTAGTCTTTCTTGGTTTCAAAGCTCTGAATCTAGATTCCTCTACTATAACTTTACTTATATGAATATCTATTTTTATACAGTAATTCAATTTTAGATCCAAACATCTAAAATATATTTCATTTAATAGCTATAAAAATATAACTTTATCTGATCTATTATACCGCTAAGGTGTGTTTTGGATTTCTAAAAACATTTTCGTCACAAAGTTTATATAGGTTCTCAACTTGTTGCATATGAACTATCACCGAAGATTAAAAGATGCTTTTTAAATTCTATGACTTCTATAAGAGTTATATAAATATCATCAACAAGATAAATTAATGAATTTTTCTTCAGATTCTGCACCAATTCTTTGATCGAAAAAAAATAAAAATCTACCATCATTTAAGGTTCTGTATGTATTTTATTGCATTATATAAGACATAAAAAAATTAAATAATTTCTGCCATTATTTTCAGTTTTATTATTCTTTTGTTAACATATATAAGACAAGAAAAAATAAAATAAAGTTATCCCCAAAATAAAGTTTGTTCTATTCGTTTTTTATGGATAAAAGTTTTTCATCGAGCAACCTTATATTTGTATTCATGCGAAAAAAAGATTCGTAGTTTTAATATTATTACATAACTAAATAAAAATAACATCTTATTTTTATTCATTTTTTTTTAAAAATTTAAATCTTTAAATCTTAAATAGCTAGAAAATGATGTATTAAACTCGTACGGTTATAATGTTATAGTATCAGTCAGTACAAAAGAGATTTTTTGCATATGTCTGAATAATTTAAATAATAAAATTGATTTTCTTACATATATTAGAATTTATTTTATGTCATTATATAAAAATTCGCAAAAAGGCAAAAAAATGTAGACTAAACACAAGAGATTGTAAATTGTAGATCTAAAGTTCAAACCAGATATTATTTGAAAATCTGCTAGTAAATATATAATAAAATAGCTAGTCTTTTAACATAGAATCTATATAAGGTATATTTAAATTAATATAAAAAGAAACTTTATCTACAAGTTTAATTAAATAAACAAACAATTTTATATATATTTGCATGAAAATTTTTAAATGCTAGAAACATATATTTTATTTTTAAGTTCATTACAGATAAAAAAAAAATAAAGATTTAGCATGAATTTTTTCAATAAAAAAGATGAAAAATTAAAAATAAAATACGTAAAAATAAAGATGAGTTGTATCATATTTGTACAAATAATATATATACACATTTAACATTTCGCTTCGATCTTGTGTCATTAAATAAACAGAAGAGATGTCTTTTTTAGTTTATAAAAAAATTTAAGAAATCAAAGACAAACGTATTTGTAATATTATTTGTAAAATATACATCTTATTGTTAAAGTTATAGTACATGTCCTCGAAGTATTTCTAAGATACTTTATGGCTTAAAAATACTTCTTGATTCATGTGTAATCGATGTGTAGAACTTTTCAGCTATATATTGTCAAAGTAGCCACTATAAAGAATTTTTAGTGCAATGCATAACCCCTTACAACACATTTTTTTTATATTGGAATTCTCAAATATATAGACTATCATACTATAGCATATCTAATAAAAATAATTAGCTAAAAATATCACATGATTTTAAAAACATAATAATGGGGGAAGAATTTTATGCACATTTATGATTTAATCATTAAAAGTCGAATTTGAAAAACAAGTCGTTAATAAAAAAAATAGATGCGCCTGTTATAGCTAAAATATACACGTTTTCGCGTATGAATATATTCAAAGGGTCTATTATAACTTTAAAACGTATGTGACTGCACAAGCCATCAATATTTATATGATTTATTTTTTTCAAGTGTTTACGCCACCAAGAAAACCGCATATTTCAATTTAAATGAATCATAAAAAATAAAACTTCTATTTGAATTCCTGCGTTATTTGTGTATTCAGTTCTGCAATAAAAATGCAAATACGTGTTATATTCAATAAAATAGCAGCATTTTTCTCTAAAAACAGAAGATAGAAGAATGTATTTTATGTAATCCCAATTCAATTTGTAATTTACTTATCCCACGGTAAAATAGTGACACAATTTTGGATGAGCTACATAAATATATGAAGAATTTTATATAATGGAAAAAAAATAAAAATTATTTATAATAGGAGCGACTAATATTATACTTCTTATGGATAAAAAATATTGGAGTGTATATTTTATGCATAAAAAACCTTTTTAAATCATATTTTCACCTAAAAAAACCGGTCATCAGTATCTTTAGTGAAAAATAACAAGCTATATGAAATTTATAATTTTTTATAATTTCATATAATTATTTTAAAAAAATTGGCATGCCTAGATTTACATATAAAAGATTACAATTAAGATTAATAAAGATAAAAATAACTTAGTCTATGTGTTAGAACCCAAGATTAACTTTTTATTTGTGATTTGTTACATATTTTTTGCTCTTTTTATCTTCAGATCTATAAATTTACAAAATCAAATATTGTTATTATTCTATAAAAAATATTTGTTGCAAATTACATGCATAAATTGACTTTAACAATATTTGTAATGCATATTCTTATTCAGAGAGATTTGAATATAAGTTTTTTCTTTTCAATCCGTTGTTTCTGTGTACAGTTTTATTCTAACTTGAATCCAAAAATTCTACTTGTAAGAGATTAGATTTTTAAAGAGAATTATAACGTAAAATTTTTATAATCTTCTTTTAAATAAAGTAATCAGAAGAAGTTTTTTCATGAATAGCGCATAGATTAGCTGTCGTAGATTTTTTAGCCAAACACCTCTAAAAAATTAAATAAAACAAAAAAGATTAAATTCAAGAATTTTTTGATTTTTTTATATCTGAAATAAAAAACAAATTTAATCTAGGAGAACATAGTAATTTTTTTTTATAATTCTGCGAAGTTTATGTCGGTATAATCAAGAGAAATACATCATCGCACAAAGGGATAGGCACGTGTAGATTATTGTTGCTAAATATTACTGTAGCGACGAGTAGTAGACATGAATCAAATTTCTTCCATAGATGAACTGCATCTTTAGATACTAGGTTAAACTTACGCTAATAAATATGAAAAAAGCACTGTATGAATTCTTACAAAGAGGTGGATCAGTTAAGCAATGAATCTATCATAATAGGCAGACTTATTAAAGTTATAATAAAGACGCAAAAAAGTAAATTTACAATAGCTTTTTTGTGCAGATCAATTTAAAATATGAAATTTAAATTTTATACACAAGAAGATTATATTTGTACCAAAACAAATACCATAATACTACGTCTAGTGAAAATCTTTTATGGAAATACCTATCTCTTTATATTTAAAATAGGAACCCACTGCTGATCGTAGATAATTTGACGCATTAAAAAGTCATAAATTTATTGTTTTTGAGCTAAGAAATTTTCTAAAAATTGCGTAGTACAACAATTCGAATTACATTTACTATGAGCAACTTCTTTACCTATTGAAATAGTCAAATTAGTAAGCAATATCTTTTGATTCTATTCCACTCTATCCTTTTTTTTATCATAGCAAAATATTTAAAATTTTTTACCTTGAGCTTAAACTTTCATTTTATTAGAATTAATAGGCCATTTATCCTCCAAACAAAAAATTTTGTCTATGTGATTAAATTTCGGTGTTTAGAGATCACACAGTCTAAGCTGCTAAAGTGCGTATAATTTTTAAATGCCTTTATATATTTTCGATTTTTTTTAAAGCATAAACACGTGCAAGAAAAAAGAAAAAATTTCTATGGAACATTGTATAAATTTGGTTAATTGAAATTTAAGCTCAAATTTGTATTATAATCTTTAATACTCCTTTAACACAAAAAATTGTGAAAAATATACAAATTTCTTATTATTGCCCAAATTCATCGTGCTTTAACATCAATAGCATGCTAGTATCGTTTCTGACGATAAAAATAATAATATAAAATATAAAATCACGATCAAAATTGTCAATTATATTGATGCTTATCATTCGAGCGTATGTATTCTTTAGTCGAATAAAAGAGTTTTTTTATTGTAAATAGAATTTCAAAGATTTTTAAACAGGTTTTTGATCTAAAAGTTATCTTCTATTGTAAGATCATGTAGAAATTTGTTTCTTTTTCGACTATGACAAAATTACATTGTTCTTTATTTATAAATGCACTAAGCAAAACTGAGGATAATCATAAAAAATATGATTATTAATGATTTATACAAAGAAAGAGTAAAAAAGTGCTATATATAACACAAAAATTAAAATTTATGACAAAGGACTAATAATAAAGTATTTATAATATTATGTGCTCATGAATATTAAAATTAGTGTAATACTCTATTTTATAATTTGGACTGAATAAAGTAAAGAAATTTTGGATACTATAGTTATTCATTTGTAAATCATCTTTCAATTTAACAACAATTATTTCCACTATGGATATTAAAACTATCTGGAGAAGGTATTACGAATTTACATATCAAGATACCACGATGAATCTGGTGTGAACGGTTCGACATCAGAAATATGTGTGTTAAATTTGGAAATAAAAAATTTGATAAAAAATATTCTGTTTTTTGCATTGATATTCGCAATCTTTTACGTTTCATGGAGAGAGTGAGGTGGAGTTAGCTTTTGTTTATAAAAAGTTTAAATCAATTATGGCTTATAAATTATATAATAATTAATATATGGAGAGCATCGATTATTTTTATTGTTGAAAATGGTATATCTATCTTAAAGAGGAGTTTGTTGGGCATCAAACATTACATCACACGAAGAATTTTCAAGATTGCGAAACTCAAGTACATACTATTTTGATAGAAGGAACTTAATCAAAAATGAAGATATATGTTTATTTAGGTGCAAGAACAGAAGACAATAAAATATATATTTTTTAAGATATATGATCTTGAATAAGAGGCTGATAATTTTTTAGTAAATAAAATATTTATTTTGATATAAAATTTAGATCATTTTGCATAGTTTTATCAATTTTAAATTTTAAATCTATGATACCCATATATAACGTAATTGTAATATGGGTTTAAGAATGAAAAAATCAACATGCATCAGGAACAGTGTTAATTTTCAAGTTAAATACTTTAAATAATCGGTATATAACATTCATTATTACATAATCAGATAATGTCAAAAAAAAATTATATTTTGTATATCATAAAACACTTAAAAACCGTTAAATCAATGATTTAAGAAATATAACATAACGGAATGACATATTATAATTTTTACTTTTGAACGATTAGAATTTAAGTTTAAATGCATTTTTTAATAATCATAAGGGCAATAAAAAAGCAGTTTATAGCGCATCTTTTTTATAAAATGAGTGAGTATATATATTTCTACCTTATTTGTTTATTTTTATCAAATTAAGAATTTCGATTGAATCTTTTTTTGTAAATTTAGTTTCCTATTAAATATATCTTCTAGTTTTAGTAAATAGATAGCCACTAAATAAATTTAATAATATAGAGAGCTTGTGTTTTTTAATTTTATACAACGGATGCTTATTCTAACAGAAAAAGTTTTCTTTTTTTTAGATAAACTATTTCATAAAGATAACACTAGAAAGTATATACGAAAAAAAGACATTAAGAACATTTATGTTTAATCGAAGAGCAATTTTAGCCGTTCTATGTTCCACTCTGAAAAATTTTTATATAAGTGAATATAGAAAAAAACTGAAATCCAATGTATTGAACTAGATGAATCAATTTTTCGTTGCAATTAAATATATAAAGGTTTTTATTATGGGTTATTTTATATTTATTTTTTATAGTAAATTCAACAGTGTGTTTAAATTACACCTAAAACGAGTTTATAGTAAGATTTTTATATTTTTATCTTCAAAACAGCTATGCCGTATATATTACAGAATTTATGGCCAATAATTTTATAGTCAATAGTAATAAAGGGTAATTTAAAATACAAAGCGAAATATGACAATCTCGAAATTAGTAATTAGATAAGACACATTAATTTTACCGTATTGTTGCTCTATTGTCTAATAATTAATACGGAAGTAATTATGCAAGCATCAAAATAAAGTATATTAGTCATCAAAGATAGCAAAAATAGAAAAGCATAATAAGAATTTTCTGTCTGGTAACCTATGCCCGAAATTGTACCGTATTGTTTCCTTTATAATAGTAAATTGTATTTAGCGTGAAAATCTCAAACTTCTTCACTTTAATACCTTTTTTAAGCGAATTTATAATAGTATATGAGGAACATTAGGGGTTAGAGGTTCGTTTCCTTATCTATAGATTTAATATGACAAAAACCACTCTATATAGGGAAATGTTCATATATTTTATATTTCACAATATCTGATTTGCTGAAGATGAGATGGAAATGACCGAGATCTATATATTAGCAGTTTGAATTGTATTATTTTGTTAAATTTCAACAAATTATATAAATGACAATATGATTTTACATATATTACTGTTATTTTGTAATTATTACAAAAATACACGAATTTCTCTTCGCATGCGAAAAGAAGCTTAATTTTATTTAAAAAATCCGGCCGAATTCACTAAAAATGGATATATTTAAACTGCCGAACTATCGAGCATAATATTTTACTAAAGTGCCATAAATTGCGAATAATATTTTTAATAAGAATATAAAGACTGTATTATAAAAACACGATTAAATCCACTTCTTTTTTACAATAAGAGGTTTAAATCTATTATTAGCCCCGACTTAATATAAGCAATATATTGCCTATCACTTATCTGTCTAGTATTTTCGCTTTATGATTCTTATAGAATAAAAAATTTTATAAATAAGCTAGTCTAAAAATAATGAGTCAATCTAAAATTCGCGCGCACTTATAACAATCTAAGTTTGGAACCATAGTTTAGCAAGCATAATTAGTAAAATTATAAAAATTACAGCTTTGGTTCAAGAATGAAGTATAAACATTATTTTAGTTAACAAAAGATCAAAAAATTTAACTTGATAACAAATTAATATCGTAGACACCAGATTTTAGTAAAGTAAAGATATCCTATATTATTTTAGATTTGAATGTGACTTTGTATAATTTAAATGCGGCAAAGATCACTTTTTATGATTTTAAAATTTATAAATTTTAAACAGCACATAATGTCATTGTATAAATAAATCTATAAATTAATGTTCTAAAGATGAAAAATAAAACTCTAATCACTTAAACGTCTACACGTGTTTGTATTTTTTAGAATAAGGTATAAGCTATGCAAAAAAACATATATAAAAAAAAGTTTAAGATTCTTTTTTCAAAAAATAACATGTTTAAAGCATACAGATGGTATAAAAACATATGATTTTACATTTAAAGTCGTGTTTTGAAGAATAAAATTAAATTGACTTTGGGTTTGTTTCTTAGAGGGTTTTATATGGTCAAAAATTAGCTATCTATCGTGATATTAAAGATAAAAGAATATGAATATATGCTTTCACATTATATTTTCCTGCATAAAAAAAATGTGAATGTTTACTGTATTATGAGTTATATTCTACACTGAATCATAAGAAACGACGTTTGTTTTTCAAAAACTGATCTCATATAAAATAAGTACTGTAATATAACATAAATAGCGTAAATATAGCGTGTTAAGTGCAAATATTTAACAGAAAAATATTTCATTCAAAATGTTCTTGTCTTTTTAAATGGTTTCAATTAAATTGATAGATAGTGGTTTTGCTTTAAAGGCGAAAATATAAATACATTTAATATCAAAAATAGACGGCAGATTATTTAATAAAAAAATTACAAATATGAATTGATAAAATCTGAACCAAAGAATCTTTCTTTAAATTGTCAAATTATGTAAAAAAAAGCATTTTATGCTATAGATAGATGTTTTTTTTATAATTATAGTTTTTTCGCTTTGTACGTGTTTTAGGGTAAAATATTTGAATAAAAGATACTATACTCACAATGCTTTATAAATTTTATAAAAGCTTATATATAACATAAAAAAATAAAAGATAATATAATTTTATTATAATTTACCAGATATTTCAAGACATTAATAAGTAAACAAAAATCCTTTTAAAAATACTATATAAAATATAAAAGTATCGTAAAAAAATCGACATCATTTCGATTATAATTTACAATATCTTTTAGAATTCAAAAAAAAAATATAATAACTACATACTATTAGAATTGAAATCTACAGAGTATAATTTTCTAACAAGATTTTTTATTCCTAATTTCACCAAAAATATTGTAAGTAAGTAGTAAGTGAATAGATGGTTTTGTAAATTCCAACAGTAACTCTGCTTTATATAAAAAAAAAGCTTGCAATAAATACAAGATTTAACTTTTATATTCATAAAAACCATGAAATTTATGTAAAAACAATTGAAAATACCAATTTTTTGTGATAATAAAAAACAGAACATTTTTCTTAAGTAGAGGTTGAATATTTTATTTTATGCAAAGGATACAAGATCTTGCAAATCAATATGTGTTATATTTGTTAATCAATCTTCATCATATGTTTAAAACGTAGGCTCTTTCTATTATACCTTTCTTGCATTTAAAATTATGAAAATATTACAGTAAGCCACTTTTAATTGCAAAAGGTTATACCTTTTAGCATGGTCTATAAAATTTTAATGCAATATTTTTTATATATTTAGAATATAAATCTAAAAATGACAGCAATATAAAAAACAAAATCAAAAGAAATAATATTGAAAATAAACCTCATATATAGAGATTTTATTTTCATTGAGTCAAGGCAAAATTTATAGCAAAAGAAACAAAAATTATATTCTTTTGTTCAAAGGGTTTCAAATAAAAATCAATTTTTTCAAAAGACGTAAGAAAACGAAAAAATCCATGTTAAAACCTTTATTAAGTAAAATTAATTTTCTAATGACTTTCTAGTGTAATAAATATGCATTTTTGCAGCAGTTTAACCAATAAAGAAGACTAACAAAAGTAAAGGCTATAGATAAATTGTATAAATGGTTTTTGCATGTAGAACCAGTTTTCATATTTTTTATTCAGATGAGTCTTTTTAATCGAAAAAAAAGCGATATTAAAATTTAAATGTAATCAGAACCAAAAATTATTACGATAAATGATTAATTTTCGTTTGATACATAATGCAAGAAAATAATCATCTGCTTTCTATGTATGTATATGAATTCTGCGTAAATAAGAAAAGTATAACGAAATTTATATATAATAAATATAAATAATGATATAATCTAATATTAGGGTAGTATGGTTGAGTGGTTTAAAAGTCAGAGTCTAGTGAGGTGTTGCGGGTTCCACCCACCCTTACTAATTTTCAATATATTTACTCTAAAGAAAAATAACAAAGGGGGCGGCCAGGGAACAATAAAAGATAAATGATAAAGCATTGAAAAGCCATGAGAAATAGATGGTTTTTGTGTAAGCAGTACAACTGTGTCTCCTTAATTAAAAAAAGAAACCCACACCGTTTAGCAAGGCTATGCGGTAAGTTTAGAGTGTGCTTTAGCTTGTATACCTTAGCGATAAATCAAAGACAGAATTGAATTCCCTCCACATAATGATTGCCGCCAATGATAATGGGCTTTATTCATGATGATAACGGGTGACGTAAAGTGCTGGGAGAGTCTTACAGAGTGACGCAGCAGTTAAGCAATGATTCCTATTAATATAAAGCGAACTTTCTAAAATTATAGAAGTAAAAAATATATAGAAAAAGTAAATTTGATTAAATATTAATTTTTTTTTATTTTGATATTATTTGGCGCTGCTATTGTTTAATAATTCTTGAAAAAAATTTTAAATTAAATAACATTTTTGAGCCAAATTATATTTTATAAATTTTCTAAACTTCGAAATATTTCTTTTTACTCGGTATTCGACCGGGTGTTTCTTTATTTATATCTAGAAAAAAAGGTATATTTATCAATTTTGCTTTGTTTTTATAAATAAAGACTAATTTTACGACTAGAACGTAAAAAAATGTATTAGAGTGGTTCGTTCTTTGTAAGCACACATCAATAGATTTTTAAAATCAATTTCACTAGATAACTATCACATTCGTGCTGTACATAGCATGAAAAAACCGCTATTAACATCGAAATTAATTTCTTTAGCTGTAAGAAAGAATTAGAATTACGAAAGTTTACTTTATTTTTTTAAAAATAATTTTTGACGATAAACCATCTACTTTTTTGTATATATGTTATTATATGCTTCCAAACCGCTTTTCGCAAATTGATTTCGCATTTGCTACAATAAAATTTTTTAAAAAGATTTTAAAAGTATCTAAGAATCAGTTAAGTCACTTTCATTCGAATTCACCTTATTTTATCGGAAAAACATCATAATATCACCGTTTTCTGCATAACTTTTTTTGAAATATATAACCTCTTGTCTTTATTTTTACAAGTGATAACAAAAATAGCTTATTTATGCCGCAAAATGTGCTTTTTAGCAGAAGTTTTGGATTTTTTTATACATCCATTTTGTGTATAATTGGTGATTTTATGTAATTGCAATAGTTTCATGTGTATAATTTTGTTCTGTAATTATCGAACTAATTTTCTAAATATTTTTTTAATCTTGCTTTGATTTTTCTATATTCTAAAATTTTTTGGCAAATTCAGATTCAAATTTTTTTCTCATCTTTTGCATTACTTTAAATTAGATCTTTTTAAACTGAATAACCTCTTATTTTGTATTTATGCATCAAAAATATTTGATATTAAATTTAAAACTTATTGCGGACCAATTTTATTTCCTCCTATTGAAATTTTTGTATTTCCCGTTCGAGTTACGTTTAAGTGTGTGCCTGATGATTATAGATATCTTATCTCCGCCTTTTCGACGATATTAGAAAAAAAAAATATTGATAGTTTAAGTTAAATATATACTTTTTTATAGGATTTTATTTGTTTATTGGTTTTTAGTAATTTTATTTTTTTTGAAGTAATATTTTGTTAATTTCTTAAAGAAACATTATTGAGATTTCAATAGAAATATATTTTTTTACTTACATTTATTCGTAATTTATCAATTTATTTTAGAATTCTCTGTAAATTTAAGGCTTTTTTTTCAGTTCTACAAATAAATAGGTATTTTCTGGACGCTGGATCGTTATTACAGATTTAAACTATTCGCAGGCATTATATCGGTTTCGAATTTTTCGAGTAAACATTCAAAGATAGATTGAAGCATATTAATGTCCTTTAAATACAAGAAGACTTTATCTTTTGTCATTTTTTCGTCTATGTATTTATCTAGATCGGAAATAAGGCTCAATTTTAAATAAGCATAATTCAGATCATCAATTTTCGTATCTTGAATCAAAATCTTAGTATATGAGCACTTTTGTAAGATTTTAGTAAGTTTTTCTTTTGATAAACTATCATCATGGTTGATTTCAAAAATTTCAATAATATTTCCAATAGATTGCATGTAATAAGGGTAAAATAAATCGGAAAGAAATTCTGCAGTGCGCATTTCATCATCCTTATATATTTTGAGAATATCAATGCACTGATCAAAAAAAAAGCAGAAAAAATCCACATTAGACATATAAAGAAAACAAAAAAAATTGGATTCTCTTTTGGTTATTTCATCATGCATAGTATCAAGAATTCTTTTTCCAGTTAGCGGGTTAATGAAAATAAACTTTAAATTTCTTATTACATTTCTTTCTTCTATTTTAGATAATAGATGATTTTTGTAAAAATCTGATTCTAAAATTATTCTATCCCTAAAAATCTTGTTTTCACAGTCCATCAAAAACTCCAATATGCATGCAAGAGAATGTCTAAAATATATCAAATAAAAATTACAACTTGCATTTCCTTCAACTTCAATTGAATCAACTAGCATATGCGCCTTTGCCTTGCATTTGCAAAATATTTTTAACGCAACAATTTTATCTTTCGAAATCATGTAGTCAAAACTAAAAGAGCTTGATATGAATTTCAGGTATATATTTTTAGATTTTTCGCTATTTCCGATTATTATTTCAAATATTTTTTTTGTCAAATCTTCAAAATAATTCTTGCTCATCATATAAGCAATGTTATATTTACAATCTTTCATTTTATAGTGGGGTGGTAAGAGATAAGATATATATTCTTTGCAATGGAATGGATAATATTTAAAAGAAAAACATTCTTTTTCATTGCATTTTAGTTTGAAATCATTTTCTATCTGTTCTTTTGACTTAAATCTCATTTGAAAGGCCATTAAGCTATTATCATTTTGTATATCGATCTCTTTGTTATCACGAATTTGCTTTGAAGTGTTTATAATTTCATCAGCATATTTTTCGCCAAAATCATGGATGTGTAAAACAAAAGTTTCGGATAGACTACAATGCAGCTTTCTCTCAATGATGTGTTCGTATAAGAGATTTTTATTTTTAGTAGAGAAAATCAAAATTTCACAACTTTCCTGGGCATCAAGGTTTTTATCTTTAATCAACGGGTTATTAGGGCCAACTTCTTGCAATTCAGCGTTTAAAAATAATGGTAAATATAAAAGCATGCTTAAGAATTTCATCTGAAGAACATATAAATTTTCATATAAATACTTTTAGAATTTTTTTGCATGACAGCTTGATTGATTGGTGTCTAAATGAGGAAAGACAGTCACCCAAAAAGATCCCTTCCATATATGTTTCTATAATTGATTGACATTCAGTGCAAATTAGTCATCTACGATAGTCGAAAAATTACAGATAATCAATATTATTATAATAACATATACTTTTAAAATTATAAACAACTTAATCTAAAGAAAAAAAAGTGGGGAAAGATTTTTACTCACTTGAAGTCCACTTGTAAAAAAGAAAAAATCTTTCTAAGCAATAAATTTTAGACTGTAGATAAAATTATATATTTATGCGTTGCTTTTATCTCAATTACCGAAAGTGTAAGATGCTAATTGCAAAATTATATCGTAAAATTGTGCTTAAAATAATATAAAATATGATAGGCTGTTAGAATTTTTATTTTATTTTTGAATATCTTCACAAAGACACAGCTGAAAAATAATTCATCAGACTTCATAAATACATTTTTGAGCTTTAATGGTCTCAGTACCAATAATTATTTAGCTACATGAAAAGCGTATAACGATAAAAAGCTAAAAAATGAGCATTACGATTCTCTATAAAATAAATGTCAAATCTGTCAAATTTTTTTAATCAAATTTAGGAAACCATCTGAAGCTTTTTTCTTAATTTCAAACCAATTATCATGTTTCTTAATAATTAGTAAGATACATTGTTTTTGAAATTGAAAAAAAATTGAATCATTTAAAAATTTAAAATTACTAAGTAAATCAAATTGCGAAGAGATTTTAAAAAAGTAATTTATTGTTTTTTGTGCACTCTAGTATATTATTAAAATTTATTCGAACATAAATAGTATATTTACAATGTTTATTTGTTATAATTCGTAAAATCCTTTTTCATTATCAGATTCTTTAATTTAGCCACCTCAATTATATAAACTTCGACCTCACTGGATTTTCTAATTAAATTTTCTATAAAAACTTTCACCAACCTGTAAAAATTAAATATAAAAATATTTTATCAACATACTAATGAAGATCAAAAAAAGGCTGTAGATGTAACCTTACAGTTTTGATATAATAAATCTGACCGATATTAAAAAAAAATTTATTTGAAATACTTAAAGCCGTTGCAAGAGCAAGAAATTCAATAACTCATCCATGTGTGACCTTAGAAATTTTAGTATAAGAATACATCATTTTATTGTAAGATAGATTTAACTACATTTTTATGTTAATATGTGTAAAAACTTAACTTCAACATTTTATCTATAAAAAATCGTAAAGCAGAATTTTAATTTAGTGAAGATGTCAAATTACAAAAATAATATATGTTTATATGTATATTTACATATATGAAGACAATATATGCAATAGGAATGATTATAAACTTTTTGACTGTGTTTTTAGAAAATCTTAGCCCCTCTTATATGTTCAAATCTTATATAAATATGTATACTATGCTATTCTAAGCAGACTATGGTAAAACAGCTCAAAGGTGTATCAATTTTACAAATTTAATATTTTACTTAATATAACTATCTATACAGGGACTTCTAAAGTAATCATTTAAAAAAAGACATTTAGCGATATATTTTAGGGCATTTTTATCTTGTTTTACGCAGTATGTTGTAATTGAACATTTTAAAAGGAAAAGTCAATCGAGTGAATTATTTATTTTATACATCTTTATATCTTTATCATTAGATAGTTCATTTTTTACTGGAATATATGCAGAACTTCTGTATCTATATGTAAAGACCCCCAGAATTACATTTTGCCCGTATTCGGCGTGAAACATAATATATGTATGAGATAATGGTCAATATACCAGGGGAAAAAAGTTATTCATACGTTTCGACCCTGAAAAAAATATTCTACTGCTACTCTCTATACTTACCTATATCTCTTCTGTGTGGTTTAAGTTCTTTTTTATGTTATAACACAGTTTGACAACTTTCATAGAAATCATATATTTTATCTTAACATGTCAATTATATTGTTTACAAGTTTTTTAATCCATAGACAATACCTGCTGTTTTTTTGGTTATTAAATGAATTCGAATTGTTGAAGGAGGTAGAAGTGAAACACACGAGAAATGATATCAGGTGTTGGATACGCCATTCTGGGTTCCGCTTGGCAAACATAACCATCATACCAATACAGAGTTAAATTACTTGCACATAATATCGATAATTGAATTAAGTTGTTTTAACACCTCGCTCAAGTCTGTGTTGAAAACCGATAGTCTATTTTATATATATTTTTCGACACACTAGTCTTTTGTGTATCTTTTTCAGCTAGACAGTATTAATTACCGATATGGTAATTTATCGTTGTCCTTGCGTGTGAGGGATTAGAACTTTCAATAATTTCTATTGAAGATTCAAGGGCAACTATTTACAGCATAAAAATGGAGTCTAAAACCATGTATCATATGTTCGCGATCATAATAACATAACTTTTTACACCAAAACATTGCATAAATGAAATATAGCTACTTTGAGTTGTTTTTTAATAAAATGAAATGAATCTTATATTTTCTTGCTAAATATTTAATGTTATATATGTTTGATATTCAAAAATAATATCCAGAAGATTCATGAAATTAAGATCGAAAATTGTATAAAAAAATATTTTTATATTGATACTGATTTTTCTGAAATAGAAATCCTTCTATAAAGATCGTATACAAAACAAAAAAAAATATTTTTTAAAACTCGGCTTTTATATGCATTCAAATATTTAGAATCATACTAGATGATCATTAAAAGCATTTTTTCTTCTGGTTAAAAAATTAATAGAAGTATCTATATAGCAAAGTGTAATTATAAGAAAAATCCGTATATTGTAAAATATTTATTTTACACTAGTTATTGATACACATCAACTCATAAATATATTTGATAATCATGTTAATTTTACTAATTTCGAATGCAGATTATTTTTAGATTTTTTTGAATTCTCGTAAATTTATTCTTAGCTAAATTGAATCACTTCTTTTTTTTAAATCGGAAAATGGTTGTGCGATTGTATATAATAGCATTTGTGATTTATTCATTTTTTTATAATAAACTTTAGGCCATTTCAACATACAAAAAAGTCGTGTATAATGAAAAAAATCTTCTTATTTATAAAAAAAAGAAATCATATTCTAAATAATACAAATGAAATTCGTAGGTGGATATATCGATTCTTTTTGCTGGCAATCAGTAGATTACAAATTTTAAATATTCCTACTGCATTTTATATTATATTTATCGGCAAACTGTATAATTTTTTCGTTAATCTATATTTCATATCTACATCTATATAGTTATAGTTCTGCGATTCGGTTTTTTAGAGATTTACAGATGCTTTTTATCTGCTGAATAAGTTCTATATACTTTTTTTATATCTAGTTGCAGTAGAGCTCGCATCAAAGAAATTTTGCACTACCATCTATTTGTATAAGAAAAGTCTGTTGATTGTATTTGAAGAGTCATTTATCTGGTGTTAAGTAGTTTTTATACAACAATTATATATGATCACATATTTTATTCTATATATGGATATTAAGGGGTTATTGTGTATTTTATATTTCGATGTACGCTGAATTGTATATTTTATTGCACAATTTAATGGTATTTAGTCAAAGGTATTACGCGTGGTTGTTTCTTGATATAAAGTTTTAATTATATATAATTTTATTGAAATAATGCCATAAATATGTAATTACTGCGTTCTTATAAAATTATACTGTTATTGTATCATAAACTATGTTAGAGCATACAAAAAATCACCCTTTTTTAAATTTTATTTTTCTTAATACATACATTTGAAATCAAGATTCTTATAAACTTCTTCATTTGTATTCACAAAATTATATTATACATTGATATTTCATCTATTATTATTATTTAAAATTTTTTATCTTTATTGCAATTATTTATCTAAATGTATCCCAGATAATGTACATTTATTTATTATAACAACACATCTGTAGCCTCTACATGCGTTTTTATATAATTTTAAAGATAAACAGAATTTTTTCTTTAAACTTTAACAATAACTAATAAAGATTTAAAACAAATTTTTTTATCAGGCGAAACTGAAAAATTAGGAAGAAAATACAATAAAAACACCTTATTTTCTTCTATAATTATAACAATCTCATGGGTATTTGATTATTTTTTGTTAATATTTTATACTTTATCTTTATTTTTTTTCGAATTATAAATTAATTATAATCTTACATATATACCTTTTTCTGACTTTGAATATTTACATTAGGAAGAATTCAATTCATGCGTGTGACCATGATTTACAGTGTACCAAGTTAATATGATTGGAATTTTCAGTTTCTAATTTAATTTTTTTGCTTATTATGGAAAACCTTTTATTTTATTTTTGACATAATTTCTTTGATTTATTTTAATAGATATTGAAACCAATTTCTAAATTTATTCTTATCATCGAAATAGAAAGTACCACCATAAAATTTTCCGTGCATCATGATTTTTTCGTATATTTTCTTTAAATTTCATATACTCTAAACCAGGGGTGGGTAACTTTTTTGGCTCGTGAGGCCACTTTCTTGTTTCGGAGATGTTGATGAAGCCACACATAAGATTTCTTAATTGCAAAATATATATAAATTAGTTTGAAGATATACACAAATTATGAAATTTTCTAAGAGCGTTTAATTAAAAGTAATTTTCGATGCTGCTTTCTTTAACAAATAGTTCAAATACAGCACAAACTACTTTACTTTTTATCATAATTGATCTTCTTAATAAAAATCTGTCAATTGTGTTCGCTGTTGGTTTTTATTATAAGATGGTGGAAAAGGTAGACTCACAACATTAAGTACTCATAAAAAATGACAATCTTCGACATCCATTCTGTTGTAAAATTGAAACTTCATTACATTTTGTCATATACATACATTGACTTGTCTTATTTTTATAGAGCGTTTTAGTAATATCATTCTCCGCTATTAGAAAAAGCCCTATTTAAAGCTCACTAGGTACCTGCATTATCTTCAAAAAATGTGGTTCAAACACGAGCTGTATACGTATAAAATGTTATGCAAAATTTTATATCTTTCATCATATTCGATTATCAGTAATCCATAAACTTCTGGATGTGCTTCCATCTCCGCTATTTTCGTTATATTCTGATTTATAACGATTTTATGCAATTGTGAAACCTATATTTTAATTATCTTTTTCGCAAAAAATAAATTCTCAAAAATATATATTTTCTCCGGAAAGACTTAATATTTTTACACATAAAAAGAACATTTTTATTCTTTCCTTGTAGCAAAAAATTGAGCACATTTTGTTTATGTGTAATATCTAATTAATAAGCAAGGTTGCAACAAAATTATTGATCTACCAAAGACAGGGTAGATCGTTTTTACTTTAAAACGATGAAATGATGTCTTTAAGTTTAAGTAATTAAATTAACATTCTCCCTTTAAAGAGACAATGAAGTTAGGAATATTATGAAAAGTCAAAATAGCAAGTTTATTTATCTTAAATCAGCAAATATATGGCTTAAGATGTCTTTTTGCGCTTGTTCTGAGATAATTTACGTTTTTAACTACATAATCAATATTATAAATTGAAATTGGTAGTATTAGCTCAAAAGTTTTGTTGATGTAAAATACTTTGATGTAAAAACAGAATGTTTAGATGGGTATTCTCTTTTTTTTAGCAGTGCAATACATTTTCTCGTTTTCTTTTCATTTCAGGTCTCCAATCAGTACATTACCTTACATTCTTAATACATTAAATTTAGATTATCTACATTTTTCTGCAAAGTCTTGCTCTATATCAATCGTTCGTGTTCCTAATTCCAATAAATCTTCATAACAGGAAGGGTCTTTAGCAATCAAAAATACAAAATATATAACCTGAACAGTATTTAAATTATCAGTTAATTCATAGAAATCAATGAAAATAGCTATCCTAATTTTAAACAATCAGAACCTAGTGTTTTTAGAGATAAACTGAAAATTCATGTTTTCTATTGGTAATAGTACCATCTGATAGTGAAAGAGAACTATATTGAATATCTGAATCAGAATTAAGTCGTTACAATGTTTCTATTATTTAATATAAGATTAGATTGATATCACTATTTGGTTTACCCCTTCTTCATAATAGACATGCTAGTCAATAATCGCCTCTGTAGCATTTTTTTCAAATGCAAAATAGTTCATTTGTATGCTTTGCATTGTCTTCTTTTAATATAAACAGTTTTTCTTAACGTGATTCTTCTACTAACATAGAGAGAATACACCAAGAATCAAACAGACAATCATATCTTTTGCTATAACGAGATAATAAGCAAGTTACGAATAGCGTTAAAATTTCTTTTTATCGAATTCATAGTATAGAAGCAATATTGTTTTTTTTAGATTTGTTATGAAATGAATTTAGGTAAATCAAATATAAATACGTTATTTTATGAGGCCACAAAAAATAGCCTCTATGACCATTTGTGGCCTAAAGCCACAGGTTGCAGACTGACCCGTCTAGAAAATGAGAATGTGATTTTTCATACTAAAATAATATTATTACTTGTTTAACTGCTGCAAAAAATAAATAAATAAATGCTTGCCTTTATTAAACATTTATAGTTGTTCACTATTTTTTAAGTTATCTAAAGAGCAAAATAAAACCAATATAATGTAATGATGTATGTATTATAAAACACTGGATTTTGTTAAAGAATCAGATATTTGGAATGTTTCAAATCTTACATTTTCTTAGAAGAGTAACTTCTTTTTGTAGAATTGAAAAATGAATCATAAAGTATTTTGGAATGTATGCAAAAAAGCGAAGAATATCTATATATTTTAAACTTGTTTTATTAGAGCGTGATAGAGCAAAAATAATAATATCTAGAAAAAAGACTATGTTTTTAATGTGCATAATGCATGATGACCAGCAAAGAAAATCTTACATTTTTTAGTTTCGAAAAATTGTAATTTTGCCAAATTCTAAATATTTTATGCATATTTTCAGAATTCTCAATAGGAAATTATATGTCAAATGACCCCTTTTGCTTAAATAATTTTATTTTTAATATTTTCAAACACCCTTTTTGTACTCTATTTTTATGCATATCCCTATTTTCCTTCTTAAAACTGATCTTAAAGGTGTAAAATCTTAAAATCTGTAGCCATGACATCTTATATAATTTATAGATGTTTTTTTAGTCTTATAAGTCGTGCTTTAAGAGGTTAAGGATGCCAGTTAAAGTAGAAGCATGCTCACAAACAATAAGGTTTTACGAATATAATTGAAATAACAACACTAGAAAAAAGAATACACATTGAGTAGGATGACGAAGCGGAAAATATTATCGGCCAGATGTTCTAATATGAATTATGAAGTTTTATTACTTAAGAAATAAAAAAACTATAAATAAACCCGGAAACAGCACTAAAACTAATTTTTGAATTTTAAAACGTCAATCATGTCAGTTTGAAGTAAACATGCCATAAATCACTTTGAGAGATGTCACTTACGTTCGGAATCATGTCAATTTTTTCTCGCTAACAACCAAATTTATCTTAAAGCCGAAAGTTTTTCTTATACAGTTAGTCCCTACCAATGTTTGCTGTATCCCTTTCAGCCATGTGACATTAATTTTTGTTTGATAATTTATAAATGAAATAATTTAAAGAACGTAAATCGTCAATCATTTAAACAACATAATCAATTCACAAAAACTCTTTGAATTATAAAAAATCAAGCTATCTTTCATCATTAATATATTAAAAAACCAAAAAAAATAGCTTTGTAAAACATATAATTATCTAAACGTAATTTTTAGTATATAAAATAATAGGGATAAAATTTGTAATGATTTATTAAAGCAAAAGGTTTTTTTATAAAATTTTATATTCAAATATGAAGATTGATTATGTAATTTATATTATATATATTAAAAGAATGAGTAATCAAGATATAAAATTTTATACTTTCTTTTGACAATATTTCTTTCGTATTATTGTCTAATTATCACCCAAATGTGGGTTACTATTCTGGATTGAGGTGTTTATTCGATGAAGATTTTCTATTTGATAGACTTCATCCATTTACTATAATATATTTAATTAGGAATTTATAATTTAAGTGAAATTAGAACCGATCTAAAAAATGGCTTACGGCGCAGAAAAATACTTGATAAACATACCAGGAAAGATAATCTTATGCGGTGGGTATTTTGTATTTAATGAAACCAACAGTTGCATATCTATAGTTCCTGACCATCCATCAACAAGTTTGGTGTCTAAATCACCTAAAAATCACACTTGTTTAATATATTCACAAAATTCAAGGATTGTGGAAAATTTGAGTTTGTGGAAAATATATGGAAAGACAAAAATATAAATCCTGAGCCATCAATGATGTACTGTTAAAATATAAAATATACCTATCCTAGAATTACACCCTTCACATTTAGGGTGATAGAATTAGGATTGGAATCGCCCTCAATGATACACTGTTTTGAGAAAAGAATGATACTATTTCAAAATCAATAAAAACAGGACTGCGTTCTAGTTGCGTATTCCTTATAGCTATTGTTAAACCACTTATACCGAAGAAAACAACACGAGAAGGTTTGTTTAAGCATGTCTCGAGATAAACAAAATCATATCACCCATATCTTCAGGCTGTAATATTACCTCTTCGATTTTTGGCAGCATAATATACAAAAATATGAGTATATTTATTTCACTTTTCAAATTAATGCCACATTAATTCTTGGATCATTCAATAAATAGACAAATACGAGAAACATGGTTGATTTATATATAAGGAGTAATGAAAGATGGATATTTCTTGCAAATTTCAACAGGGAAATTGTTCAAAGAATAACAGCAGATGTTGTTTCACCTGCGACAATAGAGAAGATTTTAAAGTCCTATTCCAAGATTTCATCGATTGTGCATAGGTTATTAGTAAATTACTTGTTCCAGATAAACATTTTAGTATCTTAAAAAAATCATTTGATCATGAAATTATAGTTTGTTGACTTTCGGGTTCCGGAGGAGATGATTGTGTCTGGTATTAGCGGAAAATATAGAACCGATATATAATTTTTGGAAAGAATCATTTACATTCGTTACGAAGGTAGAAATATTAGATGGTAAAGTAAAATGGTTGAATCAAATCTATTAAATTCGAATTTATGTATTTTAAATTCGTTGCGAAGATAATAAAAAATAGTTAAGTTAATTCTATTATATTTAATTTTGCACTGATATTTTACATTCGTTTCGAAGATTAAAAAAAATTAGAGGGCAATTTATTATAAATCTAAGGTCTAATTTTTCTTTTAACGGTGTATATTTGCTCTCAAAACTTATGTTATCTATATATTACAATATTTCTGTAATATATTTTTCAGCACAATATCTTTACAGTATTCCTCAAGTATTCTTCTACACTCAAAACTTATATTTTTAAGTGTTTTTTATAATATGTTTGTTTGTACATATACTTCTGCTTTTTTGATGCCATAATTTCCTACAAATAGAATTTGTGGTGTTTTTTTTGACTACAAAATCCCCTGTAAGAACACATGGTACCAATAAAGTGCATTTATTGTATCATAAAATATGTTTTGCAAAAAATAGAAACCTGATCTATCGTCTCAAAATTGAAAATAAAAATAAAAGATCTTTAAAACAGCTAGTTTATTGTAATTTACGATAAAAAAATTATACATCAAAGTATAGATTTGGATAGTTCAATTTCATAATAAATACAAAAATTTGTTTGTCTAGATTGAAATACCAGGATTAAATTTTTCTAAATATATAATTATTTTGAGGAAAAATATATAATATCTAAAAAAATACACAAAAAACAAGTCCTCCTTGTTTTATTTTCGATTCTACAAAATATATATTAAAAGTTGTATTTTAGTTTTATATATGATTATTAGCGCCAATTCCTCATAATAATTGTTTTATGTTAACATCATGATCTTAATTTCTAAAATTTCCCATTTTTTTGCTTCGATTATTTAATTAAAGTATTTTAAACTTAGAATACAAGCTATATCTCAATTAAAAACTTTTTTTTTATATATTGGCTAGAATTAAAACAAGTTGTTAAAGCGTAAGTATGTTTTGTCAAATACTATATTCTAAACATACATTATATTAGAGACATTAAATATATTTGTTTGATGATTCAGTTGTTTAAATGAGAATTTGGATTATTTGCACTCAAATTCTTTGTATATTACTTTTATTTTTAATGTATTGCAAAATAGAAATTTTCTGCTGATGATAATAAACGTGAATTTATAATAATCTCGTATTGGTATATTGACTATAAAAGTTAAAAAATTTAGTAAAGAATATTTATCATATGGTTATCTATATTTTTATAGTTAGATAATAGTTGCACTTTTAATCTTCAATAAGTTTAAACATAATTGTAAATATTCTAAAATCTAAAAAATTTATTGTCTAAAGTGGATATTATTGTTTGAAAATAAAATTGGAAAAATTATTATACTTTCCTTTAACATGAAATTTTAAAATATAGGTAAAACTGCCATAGTAACTTACATACTTCTTTCAATAGTTTTTTTTGCCGTTACTCAAAAACACCGAGCGTATTTTTTTTATTGATAAGATGTAATTAAGTTTACAACTTTATATATAAAAAGCTCTTCATTTTTCTCAATTCATAATTGTTAATTTATTATCAGAATATTTCTTGTGAATTAAAATATTTATCAGGATCACTATATAAAACTATATTGGAAATAAACCACAAATTTTTTTTCAAATATAAATGATGCCTCTTAAAGCTATATATATCGTTTTTTGTTAATAAATCAATTTAAAAAAAATAAAATTTACTTTATGACTTGCCAACGAATTAATAGCCAAACAGATTTAATAATTACATACGTTTAAAAGTATTGAAATAAGCAATATTTCAAAAGAAAGCTCATTAAAAAGAGGCAAAAGTAATGAAAAAAATTTACAATGATTAAAAGGGATTATATAAGCTATTATTTCAAATAATGGACAAAAATATTAGACACACAAATAAGAAAATTCAATATCAAAATAAAGATGAATGCTGCTTATTCTTTAGACTAATATTAATGGCTGTATAAAAAACAAATTTGTGTTTTTTCAGTATTAATAAGACATATTTTAAAATATATAGTAGACTGATAAATTTTTGTCGAGCAAAGCAAACTTTTTAAATCGAAAAGATCTTGTAATCAAAAAAAATATTGAGCTAGGTTCTCTATTGTGGCTAAACTTTATTGTGTACGCTTGATTAGCAACAGTTAAGATATATAAAATATAATTTCTTGTGTATTCATATAATATTCTTGTATTCTGTCGAGTATTATTCGTAAAACAACAGCGTTTTATTATAAATTTTCATTACTCGTATAAATAATCATTCAATAATTTCTGCAGGCAAAATATAGGAGTTAACTTTTTTTTCTATTTCTGATAAATTATAGCCTGAAATCACGATTTAAAAAAATATTTCTACAACTTAAACTTTCTTAAACCTATTCTTGTCAAAATCGCCTCTATTACGGTGTTTTTGAAGAATATCATATCAACACGTGTTATTAAACACGTGTTGTCACTGATTTTATAGATAATAATCTTTATATACCGAATAAAAAATTCTTCTTTCTTTAAAGGTTGGTGCAAACATACCTTTATCATATTTTTTTCTTTAGAAGTAAACCTTTAACATTTTTACAACATAATTTCGAGTTGATTAAACAAAAATTTTAAATTTCGATTGAAATATTTTATATAATTTAAGGTTCAAAGATCTATGCTGTTAATTATAGAAAAAATAGCTTTAAGTATTTAGTCTTATACATATTAGCTTTAAGGTGGACTTTTTTCTATTTTAAATGATATTATATATGTAATTTACGGTGAATTGGTTATTCGCTTGATAAATAATCGCTATTTGTAGAAAAATGTAAATTATGATTTAAAAATATTTTTTAGATAGTTTAATTTTAAAATCTATAAAATTGCCTTTAATTTTTTTTCGCTTTACATCTTTAGATATTTGGAAGGATTTTAACTTGAATCTAACACAAATAATATTAATGTTTTTGTTTTAAATAATATAATCATATGTTTTTATTCTGATTGAAAGCATCTTTTTATACAATAGAAGCGAGAAAAAATCTATAAATATTGAACTTATGATCATCAAAATAATAGTTATGTGAAAAATAGCTTATGCATGCTCAATGTAGCATAAAACTTATTCACTCAAAATCACTCGTAAGAACTCTGTTATTACAATAAAAATAAAACATGGTGTCACATTACGTTATAACAAGTAAAAGCTAATAATCTGTGTACAAACAGGAAAACTTCTTTAAGTTCTGCGCAAACTATAAATCATAAAAATTTGAGATTTATCGTGTATGGCTGATGCAAAATCTGACTATTTATCCTTTATTTTTACGATTAGAGCGTATAATTTACTCTTAATTTTTTGAAGGATGATGTTAAGCTGAATTTAAATATTTAAAAAAGTTTCATTTTATTATGTGTTCATGTATTAATCTCCAAGTAAATGAATAAAAAAATTCTTCTAACAATTTTAATCTTATATATTTAGCACGCCAAAAATGCAAATGATTATAATTATCATATTGTTTCTTTTTGAGACCTGCTTTTTTATTTAAAGCTCAATAGAATTTTAAATGATAATATTTCAATATATAGCATTTCTAAGTGTCATAAATATATTTCACAGCATACAATTCTTATTAGTAAAATTAAAATGAATTTATATATATTCGATCATCATGGTAAAGCAGAATAAAAATGAGCAGTGTATTTTCATTGAATTAAAAAATACATGTTTATATCATATTTTAACTTCTAAGCACATACATGTAGCTTAATATAAAGTTATTTGATGCAAACTTATTTTATACTGAAATATTAATAACGTTGGTTTTTTTATAAAATATGGAAAATTTTTCGACTCAGTAATAGAATTGTGTAAATATATGTCCATATATTCTACGATTTAAATATATTGGTTCGAATCAACATTATATAAGTTTATTTAAAAATTTTTAAACATAAAAAGCATCCCGTCTAGCAGCAAGGAAACAGCAAAAAACTAGTGTGTCGACCCACATTAAATTTAAAACGTCAGGCAGTAAATATACACTTCATTGTGGTACAAAAAGTATTTGACTTTATTATCGAACAAAAGTTCAAGCAATCAAAGCCAAAATTATTATGATAGTGATGTTTCCCTATAACTTGCCCCAATTGAAGAGATCAGTAAAAACTATTATTTCTTTTCTGAAAATGATATTTATATTGGTGCATTGTATAGACTTGCATATTTTATTAGCGTTAAATATGCATATATCGTATCTGTTAGAAATCTAAAAAAAAAATAAGGTTGATTAAACATTTTTAGAGTTAAAATATCTTTTAAATAGACTTTTCCTGTGTATATATATATAACTTCTAAAGAAGAAAATAAAAGAATATGAGCACTATTTTTTTAATATCACCCCTCTGATATAATAACTCTCTATTTTGATAAAAACGAAGAAAGCATTATATTTTGTAAATAAAAGTACACTTTGTGCAAAATAAAAAGTGATTATGCACTTGAATAATTTAGACGGTATAAATCAAGATTTAAAACAAGAATGGCACGAAATTATAAATACAATATAAATTATGCATATTTTATTATTTTTATGTATTGTGTATCAAAGTATAGTTTATATGTTGTACGACATGAGGATCATTGATATATTATTTATTAGTTTAATTTAAATTTCAAAAAACATGCTATATTTATTTATGGGTTAATTTTCTTTTTATCGATTTTATCTATTTAGACGTAGTCAGCTTGTTGGGAATATTGTACAATTCTTTAATGCATCTTTTGATACCTTCCCCAGATCAATATTCATCAACTGCTTTTCTTCTATCAAATGAGATGAGTTCAAGCGTCTTGCGGAGTGTGTGAGCTTGCATGTATGCTTTACTTCGTCCGGTATTTTTAACTCATTAACAATTTTCAAAAAATAAATGTAATATTTGCGCTAAAAACGATTCCAAAGTATTCTTCACTTTTATTTCTATAATTACCATGCTATACTTTTGTATTTAATTACACATGAATTTGTTTAAGCTAAGAATTCTTTTATGTTGTAATGCACAAATTCTTTCAATGACTTTTTACTTTACTTTATTTATTTATATTAGTATGTAATTGAATATCTTTTTTTATGGATTAATTTACTATCGTAATCATACAATTTACCTATTAGCATAACGTGGTTGTTTTAATGTGGGCATATTATATGTATAATCTTGTTGTATACTCTTCCCTTACATATTCTTTGATACCTCTCCTCTTTTCGAGACCTATTATTTTGAGGGTTATCTTCAATTCTTATAGTTTGAATATATGCTTCGATTTCATTTGTGACTTTATGTTATTTCAAGGGTTTTCCTCAATCTTATAGTTTGAATGTATGCTTCGATTTTATTTGTGACTTTATGTTATTTGAGATGTCTTTTATCGTATTGTATTGCCACCTGTTGCCATTTTACATAATATGTATTATATTTGTCTTACACTTGTATTTTTATGGTAGTTCAGATACTTGTTCAATTTTCAATGTGGTAAACGATGATTTTGTTATAAAAAAATATAGTCCTGAACATTTATTTCGATAAGAATCTACAAAATAAACAGCCTCATAATCCAGTTTTTATTTTATGCAATATTAAGTAGCAGGAAAAACTAAAATATTATGTCCTAAATAAAAAAAAATGGTTAGTCAAGTCAAGATTCTATTATTATTAAAATATTACGAATTTAAACATTTAATGATACCTAATTTTAGATAAATAAGCAACAATATCAATAAAAAAGCTAGAAAGGTGGAGAAGATTGTAAAAGGAGTTATATTGAAAGAATAATCAAATAAATTTGCTCTATAGACATTCAGAATTATGGCTTAAACATATGTAAAAGTACATTAGAGCATTTATACGCAATGTAAATCGTATAATTATAGGTGTATGCAAAATATTAAAATAAACCATACAAACATATTTATTTATTTATGGGTTAAGTTTCTTTTTATCGATTTTATCTTTTGTGACGTGTTCAGCGTGTTGCGTATATTGCAAAACTCCTTGATGCATCTTTTGACACCTTCCTCTGATCTATCTTCATCAACTGCTCTTCTTCTCTCAAATGAGATGAGTTCAAGTGTCTTGCGGAGTGTGAGAGCTTGCATGTATGACACTACTTCGTCCGGTATTTTTAACTCCTTAACATATTTTTTATAATATTTTGTGACCACCCTAAACATAAGTCATCACATATGGTATTATTCTTGTTTTGCATTTGTAAATTAAACCAAGTTCATTTGCCAAGATGTCATATTTCCTATATTTTTCATTCTCAACTTCAGTCAAGTTATCAAGGCTCGTTATACCTATGTCGATCAGCGTAATCATATTTTCTTTTTTATCGTATAGAAAAATAACAGGTCTATTTTGTTTGATTAGAATATCTGTTTTAATTCGAGTATCAACTTTAAATTCTGAATTTTCATTTTTGCAGATCTCTTGTACTGAGTGAGTTCTGATCTTTTTGTTTTTCTTGAAGTTGTATCGTCTTGATAGGAGTCCATGAAGACAACTTACTATTTCATTATGTCTTCGCATGTATTCTGGCCAGACATTTTCCTACATCTTGTTGCAAGGTGATCATTTGTTTTCATAGCTTCATTACAGTTGGGCATTTTATTCTCTCACCGAAAAACACATTTCTGTCTTGAATAAAACAGAATTTTCCTTCTTCACTTGGTTAATGTTGCCATCTTTTATCCATCTTGATGATCCAACAATCTCGACCATATCATTATTCTTAGCTTCAAAAGGTTTTTGGTGTAGTGGTTTTATTTTTTATTTTAGACAATAGACTTTCTTGCTGCTTTTTCTCCAGTGTTTCGGAGTCGGTGATATATCATAATATTTATTTTTAAGATATTCTTCAATTAGTGAGAGATGTGTCTTGTTATCCTTTTCTACTTTAAGAATCGCGGACCTCCTCGGTGAGCTGTTTTTACTGTTTTCATTTAGATTTTTTAGCTGGTAGATCATCTTATCAGCTTTAAATTCGATATTACATAGCCCACGTCCTAGTAAATTTCTCTTTATATATAATCTTTGTTTATTACTAGGCTGGAGGTGAATGGAAAACTCGTTTAAAATATCTCTTATTTTATTGAACATACATATATATTTAAATTATTAAAAACTTCCTATTTATTTGTGCGTTGGTTTTTATGCTTTTAATTTTTTATTATTTACCCAAAATATACTTTAGATGAATATAAATAGAAGAAAATGTTTAGATTTATTTAAATCTAATCTTAAATGATTTTTGTCTTTATAAGAATTATTATTTCAATTGTTTTCATTAACCCTATTCAATATTCTTCCTTTTCAAGTCTTATTAACTCAAGTGTTTTCATCAGTCTTATTATAATCCTTAATACACCTTTTCTTTTCAAGGCTTTCTTAATTCAATTGTTTTCATTAGCCTATATAAATATTCTTCTCTTTTAAGACCTATTAACTCAAGTGTTTTCATCTGTTCCATTATACATCTTCAAATATAAACCTATATACAACTTCTCTTTTAAGAATTATTAATTCAAATGTCTTTGATAATCTTTTTTGTGCGGATGCTATTGGTTCCGTCATTCTTTCCAACTTCTTGATTCAGAACTAAAACATATGAATAATATAAGATGAAAAATAATCAAAAATATTTTAATTATGGGTTAATTTTAATATTGAAATTTGAATTTCCATTAAGTAAAACTTATTGAATTCTCGTGAACACATTTTATCTATGATTTGGATATTACATCTTCCCTCTTTTCGTAAACATACACAATTTTATTAAAAAATACGCAACGAGGCAACTAAAATTTTCTAAAATTTTGAAATATTATGTATATAATTAATTTCATTTCAACAACGGATAAGATCTATTTTTCTGTCTCTATGACCTTTCAATGCATTTATATGAACCTTAAAGCCAATGGGATCAGTAAAACCTACCAATGTTTCCATAACTCCCCAATTTTAACAACTTCGTTATATTTAATAGTGGTCTAAATAGTAATTCTGTCAACATATTTTCTAGGACTTAATACGGATCCATATATAACTTTATCACTGCTTGCTCACTTAAACAATAAGCAATTTCTTTTTATACAAATAATTTACTATTTCATCTGAATGTGTTTGTTTTACAAGCTCTGGCTGCCATTTACCTCCATTTATATTTTTATCATCTTCCCACATCGGTTCATTAACGCCTCTAAAGAAATGAACATACGAATTTATTGGCCATTCTTCGGAATTCCCAGTATTTCCTAGGGTATAAACCAGTGTCTCCATTTCAATGACAGTACATACATTTTTTATTGCTTCTTTCCAGTTTCAGGTGTTGCTTTTCCCCTTTTTCTGGTAGTCATAACAAAAAGAATATTTACTATTTAAAACTCGCATCAATTTGGTGTAAGAGTAAATTATTATTATGCAATATATAATGACAAAAATTATCCCATATGTTATAACATGGACGGTGTGGTGACACCTTATCATAGAAGGTATCTGAAGGAACTAGATGACTCGAACCAGGTTGAGGCATATAGTCAAACCTTGGGATTGAGGAAAACCCTTGAATTAATAGGGCTCAAAAGAAAGTGGGGTATTGAAGAAGACTTTGAAGAGAAGAAGATAGCCGAAAGTATAAATACGCTGTGCGTACAGAGAATCAAGCAAGCTGTTCCTGAGAACAAAAGCAAAAATTACGACTATAAATATGGCCCATAAATAGCAAATGATTATCATATATAAACTTATGGGTATGCAATATGCATCAAATATAACAGATTATAATTTGACCATTCGATACATAAGATCCGCGAAATTAAATCCTAATCATCAAATTTATAAACACTGGTTTCTATTTATCCTTACCCAACTTAAACGATTCCATGTAAATTTCGTTTTGAAGAAGCATTATTCGACTATTTCAAAACAAATACCATTTATTCGAATTCTTAAAAATAATAAAATATTAAAGCAGTAGCTTTGTTTATCAGTTTAAAAAAAATAAAAACACATAGGATTCTAATGTGAGTTAGAATAGAAACAAGTCAAATTGACTTTCTAAACCTAAGTATCTTCGAAATCATTAATAAATGGATAAATCTCGGTTATACGGGATTTTTTAGGTATAAACAAATAAAAATCAGTATCTAAGCAAATTATTGACAGAGGTGTTTCTTCAATTAAAAATAGTATAGAAACCTAATAAAAAATGATTTCATCTTAAAAAATGCATCTCTACTAAGAAAAATAATAAAAACTCATTTACGCAAAGGCTATCAGCGATACAAAGTATTAAAACGAAAATTTCATAAAAAACTGTTCATATTTTCTCAAGTATATTTTATATTATAATTGTTATTATAACTATCCGAATCTTCTCTATTTAAATCCTAAATTTGACTAAAATATTGCAAGTTTATTGTTGTTTTACTTTAGTTACTTTTTTTTATCAAATTATATCTCTATATAGAATACTTAGGTTGTATTGACACAAAAAAATTCTAAATTAAAATCATAATAGTCATAAAAGCCGTTTATAATATATAAAAAGCGACACATAAATAATAAATGATAAAAAAAAATTATTTGACGATAGAGCTTTTTTTATAATAATGAGACACCTTTTGATCGATTAAGATTCTTACTTTTATAAATCTCAATCATTAAACAACATGCTAAATCTTAAACTAATTTTTTTTCTGTTCATAGGGTCTATAAGAAAATTAAACGTGTAGATCTTAAAATCAAAAATGCATAAGAGGTGGTAAAAAAGTAGATGATCCTGAAAGAATGATTTATGTTGGGTTCGTATAAATCAGCTAAAGATTTCAAGTTTATAAAAAGTGATAACGGTAAAATTAATATTGTACTAACTTATAAATAAATAATTTTTCTTTCATGCATTCAGTTTATATTTATTGTAGTTGAAATAACAAATGTCGGCGAATCATTTTTTTTATCATCGATTCATTATATTAGAAGGTCTGTGCTATAAAAACCTCTCCCTGTTATTTTATGTCTCTTTTATTTTGGATCTCTATAAATTCAATAAATTATCTAAAAACTATGATTTGATTCTTGAAAAATAAATTCAGTTATTTAAGATTTTAAAGATACCATTTAACTAAATATAATATCTATATCCAAAGTTTTAAGTTTGAAATAAAAAAAAATTTCGTAATTATATAAGAGAAGTAAAACTAGTTACATCGGGGATTAATACATATAAATAAAATTTGCTTCTATTATCTTATAATTTTCTTGCTTTCTTATGTTGAATGATAAAATAAAGCGGATTATAACGAGTTAAATTTCTTGCTGTGGGAATAGTCAGAAATGATAAAACATATAGATTGTGTTTTTTTGAAAAAAAAAATATTTTTGGGTCTTCAAATTGAGATTACACCTTACATATGGTCTATATAGTCTTCGATTTTTATATGGTGTGTTATTATATAAAATAGATCATTTACGTATAAAATAAGAGAAAACAAGCTAAGTAAATCCAAAAGAAAGATTTAACATCTAAAATGCTGTTTGAGTGCTTAAATTCGTTCAAGATAGACTATATTAAGGCTAAAAAATCAGATTCATACAATGGAATTTTTACGTAATAAACTTTATCGCCATACTTGGTATATTTAAAAAAACCTTTTTTTAATTTAAAGCCTTTTTTAATTTTTCATGTACAAATTTCTTCTTGAACTGGCATTCTTTACTTGTTATTGCGACTTTTTTAATTTTCAATTAAAATTTAAGTAATTGTATATCCCACTTGTGTATATGTAAATTAGAATTAGCATGTGTATATTTATATAATTTTTATACAGTAACTTTATTTCTGTACTAGTCAGATTATAAGCCCAAGTTATTTATATTTCTATAAATAAGATTTACTTTAATTCCGATCATGCACAGTAATACATGGGATATCATATATATTATATGTCTGTGCTTTTAATTGTAGTTTTCTTGACTTTTACATTCGGTTTATTTTTTTAGTGTTTATTCATAATTTCTATGATCTTATAAATTTGAATTTTATTGTGTATAAGTTCTATAATTTCTTTGATCTTTTGAATTTAATGGTGATTATGGTGATATATATCTTGCAACTTTATTACTCTCCGTCTAAATTCATGACAACTTTTATGATACATCAAACTGCAATTTTACTTGCTGTTTATTATCTCGATCTATAGTACAGTGATTTTTCTTTCATGCCAAAAACATGTATATTTTGCATAAAAACACATTTTGTTATTCTTTTAAGACTTTTTTTTCTCAATATAAATCATCTGTACGATCTGGTGTTTTATATTATTATGAGATTGTGAATTATATATGTTTTCGAGACTATTATTTAAATTTTATTCCGACATAAATTTTGTTTTTTTCTGAACTTAAAATAAGCAGCACAACTTGCGCTTTTGTATACTATTTAAATATGTATAATAAATTTTTTAGATCTCTTTTGTTCCTTCTACCATTTAAACTTTCGGTTCTTCTTTGTGATACTCCTTATATAAAGTAATCATTTAATTACTCAACAAATAATTTTATTTTATAGAAATACAATACCGATATCTCAATTTCTGATTCTCTTCTTTTTGACTAGTCTTTCTTGGTTTTAAAGTTCTGAATCCATGGATTCTTCTACTATAACTTTACTTATACGATCATTCATTCTTATTAAGTGATTTGGTTTTAGATATATAACACCCAAAAAATATTTAATTAAATAAGCAACAAAATAAAACTTTATCTGATCAATTTTACCGCTAAGATTCGTTTTGGGTTACTAAAAACATTTTCGTCACAAAGTTTATGTAGGTTTTCAACTTGTTGCATATGAACTATCACCGAAGATTAAAAGATTCTTTTTAAATTCTGTGACTTCTATAAGAGTTTCATAAATATCATCACAAGATAACTTGATGAATTTTTCTTCAGATTCTGCACCAATTCTTTGGATCGAAAAAAAACAAAAATCTACCATCATTTTAGGTTCTCTGTGTATTTTATTGCATTATATAAGACATTAAAATAGTAAAATTAGTTCTGCCATTATTTTCAGTTTTATTACTCTTTTATTAACATATATAAGACAAGAAAAAATAAAATAAAGTTATCCCCAAAATAAAGTTTGTTCTATTCGTTTTTTATGGATAAAAATTTTTCATCGAGCAACCTTATATTTGCATTTATGCTTGCAAAAAAAATTCGTAATTTTAATATTATTACATAACTAAGATAAAATAACAATCTTATTTTTATTCATTTTAATGTATCAGTCAGTACAGAAGAAGCTTTTGTATGTGTCTGAATAATTTAAATATGCAAATTGATTTTATTACATATATTAGAATTTATTTTATGTCATTATAAAAAAATTCGAAAAAAGGCAACAAAATGTAGACTAAACACAAGAGATTGTAAATTGTAGATCTAAAGTTCAAACCAGATATTATTTGAAAATCTGCTAGTAAATATCCAATAAAATAGCTAGTCTTTTAACATAGAATCTATAAAAGGTATATGTAAATTAATACAAAAAGAAACTTATTGTACAAGTTTTATTAAAAAAACAAACAAATTTATATAATTTTGCAGAGTAAATATTTAAATGCTAATAATATCTATTTTATTTTTAAGTTTATTACAGAAAAGAAATCTAAAAATAAAAATTTCGCATGAATTTTTCTAATAAAAAAGACGAAAAATTATAAACATAATATTTAAAAATAAAGATGAGTTGTATCATATTTGTAAAAATAATATTAATTAACACGGTTAACAAATCGCTTCGTTTTTGATTCATTTTATAAACAGAAGAGATGCCTTTTTTATTTATAAAAAAATTTAAGAAATCAAAGACAAACGTATTTGTAATATTATTTGTAAAATATACATCTTATTGCTAAAGTTATAGTACATGTCCTCGAAGTATTTCTAAAATACTTTATGGCTTAAAAATACTTCTTGATTCATGTGTAATCAATGTGTTTAACTTTCCAGCTATGTATTGTCAATGTAGCCACTATAAAGAATTTTTAGTGCAATGCTTAACCCCTCTACAACACCATTTTTTTACATTAGAATTTTCAAATTCATAGACCATTGTACTATAGCCTAGCTAATAAAAATAATTAGCTAAAACTATCACATGATTTTAAAAACATAATAATGGGGGAAGAATTTTATGCGCCTTTATGATTTAATCATTAAAAGTCGAATTTGAAAAACAAGTCTTTAATGGAAAAAATAGATGCGCCTGTCATAGCTAAAAATACACGTTTACACGTATGAATAATTTCAAAGGGTCTATTATAACCTAAAATCAAATATGACTGCACAAGCCATCAATATTTATTTGATTTATTTTTTTCAAGTGTTGACGCCACCAAGAAAACCGCATATTTCAATTTAAATGAATCATAAAAAATAAAACTTCCATTTTTGAATTCCTGTGTTATTTGTATATTCAGTTCTGTAAAAAAAATGCAAATACGTGTCATATTCAATAAAATAGCAGCATTTTTCTCTAAAAAAAGAAGAGCCTGAAAAGTATTTTATGCAATCATAAATCAATTTGAAATTGAATCATCGAACGGTCCAATAATGACACAATTTATGATGAGCTACATCAATACATGAAGATTTTATATTATGGAAAAATAATAATAAAATTTTTTAATAGGAGCCCCTAATATTATACTTTTTATGTGTACAAAACATTGAAGTTTATATTTTATCCATAAAAAACCTTTTGAAATCTAATATGCACCATATAAAAATAGATCATCTGTATTTTTAGTAAAAAATGATAAACTACATATAATTCATAATTTTTAAAAATTTCATATAATTATTTTAAAAAAATTGGGATACCTAGGTTTACATATAAAAGAATATAAATTAACAAATGTGGTGATAAACACAGAATAGATAGAGTGTTTGAACCCAAATTAACTTTATATTTGTGATAATTTACATATTTTATGTTTATTCAATCTTCTGATCTAATTAATTTACCTAATCAAAAATTTATATAGATCTATAAATTATTTTTTGCAGCAAATTACTTTCCAATTCATACTTTTTACCATCTTTCTAAATTCATCTTCTTAATACAAGACTTAAAAATACAAGTTTTTAACTCAATCCAATTGTTTGTGTGACAGTTTTGCTCTAACTAGAATCTATAGATTCTACTTGTAGAAATTTGCATTTGTAATAATAATTAGTATTTATATATGTTAACAAATTTGTTGGGATAAAGTATTCTGATATAGTTTTTTCAAGTGCAGCGCTATGATTAGCAGTTGTAGATTTTACACCCAAAGACCTCTAAAAAATATGATTCGATCAAAAGAAATTGCACACAGGATGCTACTGATGTGATTTTATATAGAAAATAAACCAAAAAAAATTCAACAGAACATAGTAATATACTTCATAATTATGCGAACTATGTGAAGTATAGCAAAGGGCATGCATCATGCAGCAAGGATATAGGCAAGTGCAGATTATTGTTGCTATATATTCCTTCAGCGACGAGTAGTAGACATGAAATACATTTCTTCCATAGATGAACTGCAAACTTAGATATGGGTTAAATCGACGCTAATATATATGAAAAAAACACTGTATGAATTCTTTCGAAGAGTTGCATCAGTTAAGCAATGGTTCCTATATGTATAGGCGCACTTCTTAAAGATGAAGATAAAGACGGAATAAAAATGCAATTTTACCAATGTTTACTTTTCTAAAAAAGCATTAAAAATGTTTTATTAGAATATAATGGACAAGAAGTTTTTATTTTTAGCAAAAATTAATCTAATATAATATAATACAGCACCTAGTGATAATCTTTAGATTTAATACTAATCTCTTTATATTTTAAATAGGAAGCTACTTATATTTGTAGATTATTTGACTATGTATATTAACATAAAATTTATTGTTTCTGTGCTAATATTTTTTTAAAAAAAAGTACTAGTACCAACAGATCAAATTCATTTTGTTTACAGCACGTCTTTACGCATTTAAATAGTTCAATGCGTAAGAAAGATCTATTAGATTAAATTCTGCTCTATCCTTTTTTTTTATGATGGAAGAACTTTTTAAATCGTTTACTATGGGCTTAACCTTTCATTTTATTAGAATTTCTAAACCCTTTATCCCCGAAACAAAAAATTCTATGTTATTAAATTTCGGAGTTTAGAAATCACACAGTCTAAACTGCTAATATAACTATAATTTTTTAGCGCCTTCATATATTTCATGATTTTTTTTAAAGCAATAATAGGTGCAAAAAAAGAAAAAATTTCTATAGAACGTCGTATAAATTTTTTAAATTTGAATTAAAACAAAAATTTATAATTTAAATTCTTTAATACTTCTTTAAAACCAAAATATTGTATAAAATATAGAAATTTCCTATTCTTTCCCAATAAATCTTTTATTTGCCCAAATTCATCGTGATTTAACATCAATAGCATGCTAGTATCATTTCTATAAATTAAAATTTTAATGTAATAAATATAAATTCATAAAGATAATCATTAATATTAATGCTTATCATTCGAATGTATGCTTTTTTTAGTCGAATAAAAAGGTTTTTTTTATTGTAAATATAATTTTAAAGATTTTTAAACAGGTTTTTGATCTACAAGTTATCTTCTATTGTAAGATCATGCGAAATCTGTTTCATTTTCGACTATTACAAAAATATCTTTTTTATTGCCCTTGAAATGCGCTAAGCGAAATTGAAGATGACTATATAAAAAATGATTATTAATGATTTATATAAAGAGAGGGTAAAAAGGTGCAAAATGTATAGCAGGAAAATTTAAATTTATGGCAAAGGACTAATAATAAAGTATTCATAATATTTATGTGGTCATGAATATTAAAATTAGTGTAATGCTCTATTTTATAATTTGGACTGAATAAAATTAAGAAATTTTGGATACTGTAGTTATTCATTTGAAAATCATCTTTCAATTTAACAACATATATTTCCAATATGTATTGTAAAACAATCTGGAGAAGATTTCACATTTACATAGCAAGATATCACAATGAATCAAGTGTGATAGGTTCGGCATTTAAAAAAAAATAGAAAAAATAGAAAAATATGGGTAAATTTGAAAATAAAAATTTGATAAAAAACACTCTGTTAATTTTACATTGGTATTTGATATTCTTTTACGTTTCATGAAGCGAGTGAGGTGGTGTTAGCGGTTTTTTATGGAAAGTTTAAATCAATATTGGCTAATAAATTAAATGATAATTTAAGAAAGGAGAGCAACTATTATTTTTATTGTTAAAAATGGTATAGCTATCTTAAAAAAGATTTGTTGGGCATCAAACATTACACCATACGAAGAATTTTCAAGATTGCGAAACTTAAGTACATACCATCATAATAGAAGGAAATATAATAAAAATGAAGAAACATATTTATTTAGGTATAAGAACAAAATATAATAGAAAATATATTTTTTTAGAATTATGATTTTGAAAAAGAGAATGAATTTTCTTAAGTAGACAAAATATTTATTTAAATATATAATTTAGATGATTTTGCAGAGTTTTATGAATTACAAATCTATGATAGCCATATATATATTCTAATTGTAATATGGGTTTAAGAATGAAAAAATCAACATGCATTAGAGACCAGTGTTAATTTTCAAGTTACATACTTAAAATATGCGTTATAATTGATATTCATCATATAAATATCAGATAATGTCAAAAATATTTTGTGTTTTTTTAATTATAAAACACTTAAAAAACCGATAAATGATGATTTAAGATATATAACATAACGGAATGACTGTTTGTAATTTTTAGCCATGAAAGATAGCAATTTAAGTTTCCATGCATTTTTTTAATAATTATGTGGGCTTTAAAAATCAGTTTTAAAAGGACCATTATTGTAAAATGAGTGTATAATATATCTATCTACCTTATTTGTTTATATTTATCATATTAAGAATTATGATAAGATCTTTTTTTTATATATCTTCTGAGATTCGGAAAATTAATAGTAAATTAATGAAGGTGATAATATAAGAGCTTGTGTCTTTTAATTATATACAACTTTTTTTTTTATCTAATAGACAAAATTCGTTTTTTTTAAATAAACCATTTCATAAAGATAATACAAGAAAGAATATGCGAAAAAAGACACTTAGAACTTTTTTGATTTATCGAAGGGCGACGTTAGACGTACTATGTTCTACTCCGAAAAAATTTTTAAATTATTGAATATATAAAAAAAAAGATAAAATGACAATAAATTCAACTAAATCTTGGAAAATACAAACATTTTTTGTTTGCAATAAAATTCAATAGGTTTTTATTATTGTTATTTTATAAATATTTTTTATATTAAATTCAACAGTGAGTTTGAAATTATACCCTAGAACGAGTTTATAAAAAGATTTATATATTTTAATCATCTTAACAGCAATTCGTATATATTACAGAATTTATGAACAATGAATATTTTGAGTTTATAGTAATAAAGGGTAATTTAAAATATACAAAGAAATAAGAAAATTTTAAAATTAGTAACAAGATTAAACACATTCAATGTATATTAATATTGCATTGTTGTTCCATTTTATATGCGGAAGTAATTATGCAAACATCAAATAAAATATTTAAGTTTTAAGAATAGAAAAAACAGGAAAGAAAATCATAAGAATTTTCTGTCTGGTAACCCCTGTCCAAAATTTTACTGTATTTTTTTATTTTTTTTTATATAGCGTGAGAATCTCAAACTTCTGTGCTTCAATACTGATTTTAAGCGAATTTATAATAATACATGAAGACCATTAGGAAATAGAGGGTTCGTTTCCTCATCTGTAGATTTAATAAGACAAAGAACACTCTATATATGGACAAAGGTTTATATATTTTATATTTCACAAATATCAGATTTGCTATAAGATGGATAAAAATGAATACAATCTACATATTTGAAGTTTTAATATTATTATTGTGTTGAATTTTACACAAAGTTTTGGATTCGTAATCTAGATTATATTATAAATTTTTATAATTCCCTTCTTTTTTTGTATGATCTGGATTTGATATTTCTATATATTTCCATGAAAAACTGAAAATTTACACTATAATCTTTAATTCGAAAATATCATACATTATAAATATCGATAGTATGCATACAAAAGAATGACAACAGTTTGTGTAAAATCGTTTTATTATAGTATTTTTGCATTATTTTTTATTTAAACATTAACTACGTGTTTTTCTAGATAAGTATATTCCTAAAGATAAACACCTATCATAGCTATACACAGAAGTTTATTCAATTATAAAGAGATTCTACAACATATTTCAAAATACTATTCGTATGTTCAAAAAATTTATTTAATTATAGAACTATGCGATTAAATTTTTTTAACTCAAAAATCGTATAATAATAGAGGAAAAAACAAAAGTCGCTTATTTAGAATAAAATTAATGGTTTTTTTCCGGAATGAATATCATATGAAAGTGTGGCTTTTTATCATGCATACATTTACATTTAAAATACATTCCATTATCACTTCTTGCAACTTAAAAATATGTAATGTCATCTGGAACTCTCTTTATATTGCTTTTTTAGTTAGATTAATCGATTTAAAACGCCATTTTTGTGGTTAAGCGATTAACAAATTCTATTTAATATCATAATTTTTCAAATTTTCAAAATTATATTCAAGATTTTTATGTTTATTGACTTAACTTCTATCTTATTCTATTCATTATTATGATCAAATTTATGTCGAAAATTTAATTTTAAGATAATAAATATATTTTATTTTATCAAATCATCTATACCTTTTCGTAACAAAACTTGTGCAATCATATACTTTATACACACATTTCATGAATAAATCATGAATAACTCTATTATAATATAGAATACTGTTTTTTTGTAATTATTACAATAATACACGAAATTCTCTTCGTATGCAAAAATAAGCTTTATTTTATAGAAAAAATCCGGCTGAATGAACTAAAAATGGATATATTTTATCTGCCGAACTTTCGTGCATTTCAGTTTACAAAAGGTGAGATAAATTACTAATAATATTTTTAATAATAATTCAAAGACTGTATTATAAAAACACGATTACATTTTATGCTTCTTTTTTTACAATAAGAGGTTTATATATTATTAGCCCGACTTTATATAATATGTATTGCTTATCTATAAATTTTCTATTCGTTTCGCTTTTTTGATCCTTATAGAATAAAAATGTTATAAATAAGCTAGTCTAAAATTAAAGATTCAATCTATAATTATCGCGCAATTTAAACAATATTAACGTGGAACCATATTTTAGCAAGCATAATAAATACAATTTAAAATTACGGCTTTAGTTCAAGAATAAAGTATAAACAATATTTTAATTAACTAAAGATCAAAAAATATAACTTTATAACGAATCAATATCGTAGACACCAGATTTTAGTAAAGTAAAGTTATCTTACATAATTTTTTTAGTTAAATGTGACTTTTTATGATTTTATCGCTTGCAAAGATTACTTTTTATGATTTTAAAAATTTTAAATTTTAAACAACACATTATGTTTTTGTATAAATAAATCGTAAAATTTATGTCGCAAAGATGAAAAATAAAACACTAATAACTTCAACGTCAACACGCGTATGTAATTTTTAAAATTTCATATAAGCTATGCAAAAAATATAATAAAAAAAAAACATGTTCAAAGCATACAGATGGTATAAAAACATATGATATCAAATTGAGAGTAATGTTTTGGGAATATAAATTATATTTCCTATGGTTTTGTTTCTTAGAGAGTTTATTATGGTCAAAAATAAGCTATCTATCGTGATATTAAAGATAAAAGAATATGAATTAAATGCTTTCACATCTTATTTTCTTCATAAAAAAATGTAAATACTTACTTTATTAGGAAGTTTATGTTACTCTGAATCATAAGAAACGCGTTGGTTTTTCTAACATTGATCTAATATAAAATAAGTACCGTAATATAACATAAATGGCGTAAATATAGCGTGTTAAAGTGCAAAGAATCAACAGAAAATGATTTCATTCGGAATTTTATTGTCTTTTTAAATGGTTTCAATTTAATTGATAGATAGTGGTTTGAATTTATAGGCGAAATATAATTACATTTAATATCAAAAATAGACGGCAACTTATTTGATAAAAAAAATTTACAAATATGAATTGTATAAAATCTAAACCATAAAATATATCTTTAAATAGTAAAAATTTGTAACAAAAACATTTTATGCTATTGAAAGATGTTTTTTTTATTATATTTTTATCTTAAAGTTATTTGCGCTTTGTACGTGTTTTCAAGTAAAATATTTGAATAAAGGGTCCTGTGATACAATGTTATATAAATTATATAAAAGCTTATATATTATATAAAAAAATAATACACCTTTATTATAATTTACGAGATATTTCAAGACATTGATATGTAAACAAAAAGCCTTCTAAAAATACTATATATAATTATAAAGTGAAGTAAAAAAATTGACATCATTTCCATTACAATTTACAAAGTCTATTACAATTCTAAAAAATATTTTAATATATACAAAATATGTGAATCTAAATCTACAGAGTATAATTCAAAACTGGATTTTTATTCCACATTTCCGAAAAAAATGTAACTAATTAATAAGTGGATAGATAGTTTTTTATTTATGCCAACAGCAACTCTGCTTATTAGAACAAGCAAAATCCAGCAAATAAATACAAGATTCAACTTTCGCATTCTAAAAAACTGTAAAATTTATATAAAAAACAAGTGAAATACCAATTTTTTATAATGAGAAAAAACAGAACTTTTTCGTAATTAGAGGTTGAATATTTTGTTTTATGCATAATAATACAGAATATATTATATTCGAAAAGTGTTATTTCTTAATCAATCTTACTCATATTTTTAAAACGTAGGCTCTTTCTATTATATTTTTTCTGCATAATGAATTGCGAAATATTACAGTAAGCCACTTTTAATTAAAAAAGTAATACTTTTTAGTATATTCTATAAAGTCTTAATGCAATATTTTTTATATATTTAGAATAAAAATCTAAAACTGACAGCAATATAAAAAATAAAATCAAAAGAAATATATAATTGAAATCTACCTTATATATACAGATTTTATTTTCCTTGAGTCAACGCAAAATTAATAGCAAAAGAATCAAAAATTATTTTATTTGGTTCAAATAGTTTATTAAAAAAATCAATTTTTTTTAAAGACGTAAGAAAACGAAAAAATCCATTTTAAAATCTTTATTAAGACAATTTAAATTTTATAATGAATATCTAGAGTAATATATATCGTCATTTTTGCAACAGTTGAACATACAAAGAAGGCTAAAAAAAGTAAAGGCTAAAGATAAATTGTATAAATGGTTTTTGCATGTAGAAGCACTTATTTATTATGCATTCAGATGAGTCTTTTAAATCAAAAAAAATTGCGATATAATATTAAAATGTCAGTAGACTCGAAACAATATCTACGATCGATTTGATTCTATTTGTTTGTATAAAATACAAGAATTTTAACTTCTGCTTTCTCTGTATGTATTTGAATTTTGAGTGTAAATAGTCAAAGAAATGATAATTTAAATTTAATAAATAAAAAATTAACCATAATTTTGGTATTTGGTGGTATGGTTTCGTGGTTAAAAAGTCAGATTCTAGTGAAGGGTTTTCGGGTTCCACCCACCCCACTAATTTTTAATAAATTTACTCTAGAGAAAATATCAAAAGGGGGCAATCTGTGAACAATAAAAAATAAATCATGAAGCATTAAAAAGCCATGAGAAATGAGAGGTTTCTGTGTAAGCTGTTGAACTGTGCCTTAGGTATTAAAAAGAATCCCACAACGTGCAGCAAGGTTATATATAGTGTGGTTTAGCTTGTATAACTTGGCGATGGATCATAAACAGAATTACATTCCCTTCACATAATGATTGCCGCCAACGAGAAAGGGCCTAATTTATGATGATTACGGGTAAAGAAGTGCTGGGAGAGTCTTACAGAGAGAAGCTACAGTTAAGCAACGGTTTCTAACAATATAAAGCGATTTTAGCTTATATTTTTTTTCAATTTTGATATTTTTATCACTGTTAGTAGTTTAAATTAATGAAAAAATTGAGAATATAATTAACATTTTTGAGCCAATTATATTTAAAAAATTTAAACTATCAATATATTACTTTTGGCTCGGTAAAGGACTGAGTGTTATTTTTTTTATATCTAGAAAATGTATGTTATCAATTTTACTTAATTTGCATAAATAAGGACTAATTTTACGACTAGAACATATAATATTGTATTAGAGTGGGTCGCTTTTCGTAAACACACAATAAAAGATTTTTAAAATCAAGTTATCTATATGACTACCATATTCGTGCTGTGAATAGCATGTAAAAACCGCTTTTAACATCGAAAGTAATTTCTTTGGCTAAAGAAAGGATTCTAATCACGAAAGTAAACTAAATTTTTTTAAAAAATTTACGATGATAAACCATTAACTTTTTTGTATATATGTATTTATTTGCTTCTAAACCGCTTTTCATTTACTATCCTATAAATTTTTAAAAGATTTTATAAGTATCTAGAAATCGGTAAAGTCACTTTCAGTCGAATTACCCTCATTTTGTCGGTAAAACATACAAATAGCCAAGTTTTAAGCATAACTTCTGTATAAATATATATAACCTCTTGTTTTTCTTTTTGGCAGAAGTTTTGGATTTTTTTATATATCCATTTTTTGTATAATTGGTGATTTTA